>NC_040043.1:12608664-12649556 GCF_003713205.1 Coffea eugenioides | reverse complement strand
TGCTTTATCTAGAAATTTTTGAAAAGCTCAATTTTTATTTTTACCTAACCAACAAATTTCTCTATACAGTTTAGTTGTTGTATAATTTCATACCAAGGCTATGCAATATTCGTTTTACAGATGGGATTTAAATTTCTCATTTTCTGTTCATCAATCATACTTTTGTTAAAAATTCTATAGATAATCTTAGAAGCTTAAAGGCTTGGGCCATCACAAACACTTTAGACATAAAAAACAAAAAAGTAATGTATATACGGTTCTTTGCTCTTGTATTTTGAGTTCCAAGTGGGGGTTTTAGATTAGGATCGTTTAACCCAAATATTACTCTTTTAAAGTACCTCACAATCGCTTTAGTTCTATCAGATTTGGTCTAGATTATCACCCATGAAAGCCAAATCCGTAATCATCAAATCCCCGGAAGTCACCCCTTAAATTTGGCTTATAAAGGCGTGATGCATATATAGTACTAATCCCGGTCTTCTTGTAAATCTTCTGACAGCATTGTTAAACTTTTACAATTGGCTAGAATCATGCCATTAAGATTGGTACTTCATTCAATTTAAGGAAAGCTTGGGACTTGTTGATGGACCTAATGTTGAATGTTTGGATTTGGAAATAAAATGGGAACCAAGATGACAAGTGTTGATTTTGGTACCAAAAGAGTCAAAAAATCCGAAACAACAATGAAGAAATATGTTGAAAACAACCAGAAGACATATCCAAAATACATTTTGATGTACAAGATAAGCAAGATAATCATAAAAGTTAATATAAACAACTCAAAATCTATACATTGCATGAATGTTTGGAATCTAAGGATTTGATTCTACAAAGCTTGAATTTCATCACTTTTTCCTACAAATTTGATGTTTCGATTACAAATTCTGATTATCTGATCGCTTAAAAGTTCATTAGTTCTCTCTCTTTCTCTTTCGACGATTCGATTGGACAACGGCATCCTTACGGAATACCATGCAGACTACAACACTTGATATTTGTACAAACAAAGACACTTTCTTTTTAGAACTTAATTACAAGTTTAATTAATGTAAGCTTGAGATAACAAAATGGTAATGTACATATTCACGGCAATCTTAACACGTAAATGGTTTTTTACAGAAGAAGAAAATCGATTACCTTATATTCAATATTATTGCCAATAGCATTTGCTACATACACGTCTGGATTTAGCCTGAATTGGTGTATGCACCAATTGGTTCTTTTTCCAGGATGTTCTGTTCCACGACAATAGATGAGTTCTTTCTTGTAACCATTTACTTGACCTCCAATGTAGATAGCTTTTTCAGATGTAGGGGTCCAATAACCATCTCCAGAGAACACATTGTCATTTGGCTCTACGGTGTAAAAAAACCATTTCTTTCCAGTGCTATACTCGCAGCTATCTACAATTTATCAAAAAAGCTTTGGAAATGATTAACAGCTAAATACATTAACTCGAAATGACAATTAATATAATTTTCACGAACATCATCTATTGGACGCAAAACTAATAACCAGGTAGATATGTGAAATGTACCCGTCCTTAAGAAAAGAAGATAGAACTTGCATAGGAAGTGCTCAGACCCAAGCCCGCACACTCTTTCGGCCAACAATGCCCCTATTACTGCTGTGCTGCCTTTCCTCCGGTTTGTAGAGTTGGGTTTTCCATTTACCCACACTGGGGTCCGTACTCTTCACTGATCGAGCACTCTTGCATCGAAGATGAACGGAGCTAACCGATTTGTCGAAACTGTGGGATGCAAAAATATATCGGCAGGGGAGTAAGAGCAGCTTGAGCAGTTGAAGAATCAACCTCAAATCATCCATCTACTAGATTGGGAAGAGGTAGATAGAGGGACTGCTTTAAGCACATGCAAACCAACTCACTCAATTCACTCATCGAGGAGTGCCTCAGCCAAGAAAAGTAATTTTACGGCCCCCATTCTAAAATTCAACAGAATCCAGAATCAAGTCTAATCCGATCACAAGGTAGAACCAAAAAAATTTCACAAAATTAATCGTTCTGATAACTTAAACCAACATGCATGCTGGAAAAACACCAAAAGAGGAGGAATAAGAAATTGAAACTTCATCCACGCTGACAAAATTTGAAACTTCATCCGTCAAAATTACGGACATGCAATTGAAGAATCGCGACCAAAATCTTAGATGAGAGGAAAAAACTGAAAATTGAAGCTGCATTTCAACCAATTAAAGTTAAGGATAGCATTACCAAAGGGTAGTTGATCAGGGCTTGTTCCAAAAACATCAGCAGTGGGAATATAGTCAGGCAAATCATCGCGACCACGTACCCAGAATTTTGTTCATCAGATAAAACATCAATTCTTCATCACTGGGATCAAATTTACATCCAACAGGGACTTCAATACGGGTTCTTTTTCCTCCACTATCGTCATTTCCACGGGCTGAAGCTGCTGATGGTTTCTCCATTTCTGTGGCCCAGAAAATACTGAAAATGAATGGTCGCTGGGTTTTTCAGTTACAGAGGAAATTGGTTGTGGTTATCTGTTTGTACACGACTTGAGAATTGAGAAAACACGTTTTTGTACTATCCCATGAAGAAAACGCCAAGCATACGTTAAAGTTCAGTGGCTTTGTGAGATAAGTTCTTGATGTTTTGCACTTATATACGTTGAACAGAATCTTCACTTTGTTACGTTTACCTTCTTGGTGAGAATCTGAGATAAGTTCAGACTCACAGTTCGCATAATTTTGTACCTTGCTTTGCTTTGTACACCTTTTTTTTTTTTTTTAAGGTGACAAAATTTTGATTATTTTGTATGTTTACTTTTGTACCACTATCCATGATAAAGGGAGGGAGGGGGGGGGGGGGGGAGGGGATATTGTATCATCATCTAGAATTGAACCAAAAGCTTGACTGACCAGGGCTAGGTTAAACTCAAATTAATATCTGCCTTATTCTAAACTCAAGTTTATTTCTCTCATTACTCAAGAAACGTCCTTTGTTAGCATCGTTTGTTAGATGTATTTGAAGAAAATCTTTTGATTTGTAAGGTTTTTTTTTCCTTGTATGAATCATTAATATTTGCAGCAAATAAAACCCCAAGTACCATAAGCTAGCATGAAACTTAGTTGAGACAAGTCTTCAACTAATGTTAATGAAGGCGGGATCCTGTCAAATGATTGTGCAATTTAACCTTGGTATGTGCAGGAGTCATGATGAAATTAATTGGAGGATTAGCTGACTTCAAGTTTTAATTTAAAGTTTCCTTTAGGTCACGCATTCAGATTACCCTGTTTTGTTTTGCAGGTGTGTCTATGTCTATGTGGGTGCTCTCTTCTTTTTTTTTTGGGTTTAGGATTCTAGGTATGTCAAAAGCAGCAGCATGGCCTCGCATGCGTATTAAACGAGGTGCACATATGTAATGGGGAAACAGATTATTAAGTAGATATGTCGCAATTACATGAGATTCAAGGAGCCATATAAACTATCTGAAGTTAATGATGTTGAGCCCTTAGATTTGGAGATTCTTGATATATTAATTAAGTGATAGATTCTTACAGCACATAAACATCTAGTTAAACATGATAAATGCCTCAATCGAATATGAAATATTTGTGATTAATATATCATAGTACCTAAGACAGAGTAAATATATTTTTTAAAAATTGTTCTCTGCACTGTAATATATTTTTAATTTCTTTTGCATTTAGTCCTGCATTTTACCTTGTTTTGGTTTTTCTCTTCTTCTTCTCTTTTTTGGTGGGTGGGGTCTATCTTTTTTTGTTTTATGTAAGAGTTGGGAGCCATAAAAAGTTGGCAAAGATTATACTTATTATTTTCATTTAAATGTTTAATGTAATTTTTTTCCTATAAAGATGACAAAAAGGAAATGATGTCTGTGCAATGTACCAGATGTGACGACATTTTTTTGTTCCCTTTTAACGAAGATGTCACGACTTTGAATTGGAGTTCGAGGTTAAAAGTAAATTTGCATGGCTTGCTATCAATTATGAGTTGATTACTTGAGCACGTTGTCAAACATCATATTTCTTTCCTAAATTGCGGTTTGAAGTTCCAAAAATGTACGATGAATTTGAGCTGGCTCTGATAAAGTTCAAGCTCTCAATTTGGTCAATGAGTTCTAGTTTTTAGCTTATATTTGGCTATAGCTTCAAAGCGCAACGGATCTTCTATCTCACACCCTGTGTCATTCTCTGTCTCATTTTTTATTATATTGTTATTTCTCCTTCATAAACATCATGTTTTAGTTCTTTTTTGTTTCCTTAACATCTAATAACTATTAATTCAGTAATACACAAAATTTAACAAACTCAAAAAATCAAAATGCATAAGAAATGAGATTTTTTATGAATTTTTTGCTGTATTTTTTAATTTTCTATTATATATTACTTTTTTGAAACTGTTGTATTTATTTTTTACTGAATTAATAGTTATTGAATCTTAAGAGAATAAAAAAGAACTAAAACATGATGTTTATGAAGGAAATATAACAATATAATAAAAAGTGAGACAGAGAGTGGCACAGAATGTGGCCTCAAAGGATCTTTTTATTCTTCCAATTGCACTCAGATTGTCTTAAGGCTGTATACCATAATCAATAACTAAATGCACGCCTTTATTATTCGAGTATCATACTTATTAAACAATGTACTTTCTTATGATATCTTTTGTTCTTTTTTTTTGGGGTTTTTTGGTTCCTTTAGAAGTGCTTTTAAAATTGATGTTTGGTTATATTTTAGAGACGCTTTTAATTATTCTAGAGCTAATGAATTTAAGAATCATTGTACTGTAGTATGTAGTAGGTTATCCTAGTTTTTGTTTTCCTTTGTTCTGTTTCTTTGATACTTGCAAAGTGTGGTTGTTGCTGCTCGTGAATCTGCTTTCTTGATTTTAATAAAAGTTTCCATTTGCATTATAAAAACTAGAAAATAAAGGAAATTTAAGAATATTTCAGAGAAAAGCCGGCACTGTCACAAACAATCTCCTCTTCGAATATGTATCAAATGAAAGTATAGAAGGCGGTACAAGTTAAGGACCCATAAAATGTTGGAAAATGGAAATGTTGCTTGATAAACCTTGCCCCAAGTTCACGTAGCCCCATGTATCATAACTGCTGGAATTATTATTATTATTTTTTCACATAGTCGATCATAAGTAATGAAGTTCACAACTAAATTAGACATTTGTAATTTCTTCTGGGCAAAAATTTATTCTCTTGTAGCATATATAAGGATCATTTAACTTTTTAGAATTAATATTTCACTGACAGTGTTGGATGAATGACGACTATGCAAAATTTGAATTTGAAATTCAATATTTGCACACATGTCATGAATTCAACGATGATAGTATATACACTATCAGTGTATATAAGATTTATTCTAACTTTTATCCTACGTATCTTTCATGACATTGTGGCAGCTAACAGCTTGAACAAGATTTTTTAAGAAAAAAAAATTGCTAAATTAGACACGTCAAATGTGTTCCAATTGTCATCAGCCAAATTTGATGGGATTTTCATCGCCTCATCTGTGGAAAATGATCCAAAATCTTGGAATTGCAAAGTTGATTGCCATTCAAAATTTGGTAAACTTATCCCATCAGACAAGCTAGCATCCTCACCAATCTCTTCACCAAGAATAGCTTGCAACTCGAATGCATTGCAGTTTTGATCCAGAAGTTCTTCAACATTATCTACATCTATGCTTAATGAAGGATGCCCTTCATGCATCTGATCCCCGTCAATGAAATCAGGAGGTTTTTGACATTGGAATATCATGTTTTCAATTTGATTTGCTCTATCCAAACTGCCCAGAGGTAAATCTAGGGATGTGCAACTTGCTCCACTCGAAGATGATTCTTGATCAGTACTGACATGAATTTTGCCAAGATCATTGCTTGAATTATCTTGATTCAAGAATTTGGCGAAGACTGCCGCCAGATCGATCAATGTCAGCTCCATTGCTTGAATTACTTGACTCATCACTAGCGCTGCCAGGGCTAGGCATCTGATAAATTAAGCCCAGCCGGTCCGCCTGCCGGGCAGACTTGCTTCGACGAGTTTTCCGGCATCCGCCACCTACTGGGACATTTCGCAACATCTACCTTTAGTCCAGTACCTCCTGCAGCCTTTACAGAAGTATCTGGGCTGTGACATGCTGTAGTTGTTGTAATAGCAAAATTTTGTGTTAGAAGAGGCACACCTAGGACAATTTGGTGCTGATTCAGTGTTGGACTTCCATCTTCTCCCATGACCGGAGACCTTGAAGGGCAGTCAAACATTGTGTGGTCACTAGTACTGGTGAACATGACGGAAAGTTTTGAAGAAAATAGACTTGCTGCTAATATTTTTCTGGAGAATGTGGTGGCTTGGGGTAGGATTCAAAAGGAAGATCCAGAAGAGAGAAATACGGGTAAGAATTAATTAAACTCTTGTTCTAGATGAAGAAAAAATGTTCCTAATTATTTAGTTATGTCATTCCTGACCTGTAGTAGTTTAGATGTTAAAATGTGACAAGTTAAATTTCTTATACGTGTAAAGATTAAAAAAATTTTCAAATTTAAGAAATAAGATGTGTTGAATTTTGAAATTTTCAAAATTTAGAAGGGCAAATATATAAACATGAAGCAAAATGCTATAGACCAATAGTAGTTCAATCATTAAATTATAGGAGATTACACCACATTATACCTGCAAATGCTAACCGGAAGCAAGTTGTAGCTAAAACATTTTTTAGGTGCCTATGTTAGTGTGGCGTTGTCCCACATCGGCTTTTGTATAAGGGAACCTTTCCCTTGGTTACCTATAAATATAGTGGGCCTGTGATATGGTTAAGAGCACTAAGACCAAGAGAGCATTAGTGGGCTATTTGGACCTTTGGGTCATTAAGCCTTTTGTTTAGTTAAATACTTTTGGGCTCTCTTGTGTTTTAGTATTAGGTGTTTTGGGCCTAGGAACACTTTCCTAAGGCATCTTTTGTACTCTCTTCTTCATAGTAAAATATTGCTCCTCCTCCGTCCGTGGACGTAGGTCAATTTGACCGAACCACGTAAATTCTTGTGTTCTTGTTTTACTTATTTTTGCTTTGTTATTTGTCTTTTGGGGTTGCTACAAATCCTTTTGTCAATTTCCTGGAGCCAGACCTAACAAACTGGTATCAGAGCTTCTTCGGAGGCTTTGGATTTTGTGGCAACAATGACAATAACAAAGACTGTCGTCGAGAAATTCGACAGGAATGTCAACTTCGAGATGTGGCAGCTCAAGATGGAGGCCATTTTGGTTCAAGACGGAGTTGATCTAGCGATACACGGAATTGAGAAAAAGCCAGAGAGTGTGACAGAAGCAAATTTTGCTGAGATGGATAAGAAGGTAAGATCCAGTATTATCTTAAATATCTCTGATAAGGTTTTGCGGGAGGTAGCCACTGAGACTTCGGCAAAGGCCATGTGGGACAAACTTAAGGTCTTGTACATGAAGAAGACAGTTGAGAATCGGTTTTATTTAAAGCAAAGTTTGTATATGCTTCGCATGACTGAAGGTACATCTATACTCTCAAATCTTGATAAATTTGATTCCATTATTATGGATTTGGGAAATATAGATTCAAAAATTGATGATGAGGATCAGGCCCTGTTACTTTTGTGTTCCCTTCCCCAATCTTTTAAATATTTTCGCGATACTATGATTTATGGAAAAGAAACAATTTCGTATCGGGAAATTAAATCTGCATTAAAATCTAAGGAGCAGATAGACAGGGATATTACTGGGGAATTTAGTGGAGGTCATGCAGAAGGTCTGGTTGTTAGGGGCAGAACTGAGAGAAGAGAATTTGATAAAAGTAGATCTAAATTTAGATCTAAATCTAGACATAGAAATGTGGAGTGCAATTATTGTCATAAAATGGGGCACATTAAGGCAGATTGTTTCAAATTGAAAAATAAATTGAAACAAAAGGGGAAACCTGGTGAGAAAAATTTTGAAACTTTCGAAGCTGGTGTTGCAGCTGATGAGAATGAAGGAAGTATTTTCTTTGTGACTGATGACAGGACAAGGTCTAAAAATGAATGGATTTTAGATTCGGGGTGCTCTTATCACATGTGTCCCAATAGGGATTTATTTTCCACTTATGAATCTTACAATGGTGGAATTGTTTTGATGGGTAATAATGCCGCTTGTAATGTTGTTGGTAAGGGTACAATTCGAATTAAAATGCATGATGGTATTGTGAGGACGCTCACTAATGTTAGACATGTTCCTGATTTGAAAAAGAATCTCATCTCTTTGGGCACTCTAGAGGCTCTTGGGTGCAAATACTCAGGTGAAAATGGCATTATGAAGGTTTCTAAAGGTGCTCTCGTTGTAATGAAAGCTTGCAGGATTGGTAGTTTATATGTTTTGCAGGGATCTCCTGTTACAGGCTCGGTTGCAGTTTCGTCATCATCATCTTTGTCTGATTCTGACATCACTAAATTGTGGCATATGCGTTTGGGACATATGAGCGAGAAAGGCCTGGGCATACTAAGCAAAAGGGGACTTCTTTGCGGTCAGAGTACTGGGTCACTGGAATTCTGTGAACATTGTATCTTTGGGAAGCAAAAAAGAGTTAGCTTCAGTTCTCAAGCAATCCATAAGACGAAAGGTACTCTTGATTATATTCATTCAGATTTATGGGGTCCATCTCGTGTTCCGTCTAAGGGTGGTGCCAGGTATATGTTGACTTTCATTGATGATTATTCAAGGAAAGTTTGGGTTTATTTTCTTAAACATAAGAATAATGTTTACCTCACTTTCAAGCAATGGAAAGTTTTGATTGAGAAACAAACAGGTAAACAGGTCAAGCGGCTTAGAACAGATAATGGTATGGAATTTTGTGAAAAAGAATTTGATGAATTTTGCAAGAATGAAAGAATTGTTCGGCATCACACTGTCAGGATGACGCCTCAGCAAAATGGTGTGGCCGAACGTATGAACAGAACACTTTTGGAGAGAGCGAGGTGCATGATCTCTAACGCAGGGTTGGCCAAGGATTTTTGGGTTGAAGCAATTTCTATGGCCTGTTATATTGTCAACCGTGCTCCTTCTGCTGCTCTTAATTTCAAAACTCCTGAGGAAGTTTGGTCAGGTACTCCTGCTGATTATTCTGATTTTAAAATTTTTGGGTGTCCAACATACATGCATGTAAATGATGAAAAATTGGAACCTCGTGCTAAAACGTGTATTTTCCTTGGGTATACTTCTGGGGTGAAAGGATACAGATTATGGTGTTCTGATCCTAAATCTCCAAAATTTATAATCAGTAGAGACGTTACTTTTGATGAATTCTCTATGTTATCTTCCAAAAAAGGAGTCTTCTAGTTCTTGTCAAACAGATGATAGTATGCAGAAGCAGGTGGAGCTTGAGATTGGTAGTTCTGGTCCTTCTATTCAACAAGTGCCAGTAGATGCATCTGAATCTACTGATGAAAATAATTCAGAAGAGGAAGAATATTTCATTGCCAGAGATAGACCAAGGAGGGATATTCGACCACCACAAAGATATGCAAATTTGGTTGCATATGCTTTGTCTATCGCAGAAAAAACTGATGTAGCTGATGAGTCTATTACTTATTCAGATGCGATTTCTTGTGATGATTCTACTAAGTGGTTGGTTGCGATGAATGAAGAAATTGAGTCTCTCCATCGAAATGGAACTTGGGTTCTTGTGAAGCCGCCTCCAGGTAAGAAAATTGTTGGATGTAAATGGGTTTTCAAGAAGAAAGAAGGTATTCCAGGAGTTGAAGATGCAAGGTATAAAGCACGTTTGGTTGCAAAGGGCTATAGTCAGGTACAAGGTGTTGATTTTAATGAAGTCTTTTCACCTGTTGTTAAGCATAGCTCTATTCGTGTTTTGCTTGCTTTAGTTGCCATGTATGATTTGGAGTTGGAGCAGCTTGATGTTAAGACAGCTTTCTTACATGGTGAACTTGAAGAAAAAATTTATATGAAACAAGCTCAGGGATTTGAAATTGAAGGAAAGGAAGACCATGTTTGTTTGTTAAAAAAATCCTTATATGGATTGAAACAATCTCCAAGACAGTGGTATAAGAGATTTGACACTTTTATGTTGAGTCATGGTTATTCAAGGAGCATGTATGATAGTTGCGTTTACTTCCGGAAGTTAGATGATGGTTTTTTTATTTATTTGCTGCTTTATGTTGATGACATGCTCATTGCTGCCAAGAATTTGTCAGAAATTCACACTTTGAAGTTGCAGTTAAGTAGTGAATTTGACATGAAACATTTGGGAGCAGCTAAGAAAATTCTTAGCATGGAGATCAAAAGAGACCGAGGAGCTAGAAAATTATTCTTGACTCAAGAAAATTATCTTGAAAAGGTTTTGGAGAAGTTTGGCATGAAAAATGCTAAACCTGTGACTACTCCTCTTGCTAGTCATGTTCGACTATCTGCTGCTCAGTCACCACAGTCAGTTGAAGAGGAAGAGTATATGGCACGGGTTCCTTATTCCAACGCAGTTGGCAGCATTATGTATGCAATGGTTTGTACTCGTCCAGATATTGCACAAGCAGTCAGTGTGGTTAGCAGGTATATGTCGTGTCCCGGAAAAGCACATTGGTAGGCTGTGAAGTGGATTCTCAGATACTTGTGAGGGACTTCAAATTGTAGTTTGGAGTTTGGAAGAAATAATGACACTTTGGTTGGTTTTGTAGACTCTGACTATGTTGGGGATCTTGACAGGAGAAGATCACTTTCAGGTTACGTATTTTGCATTGGCAGTTGTGCAGTTAGTTGAAAAGCTACTTTACAACCCGTTGTAGCTTTATCTACTACGGAGGCAGAATATATGGCCATGTGGTTGAAGAGTCTGTTTGGCGAGCTTAGTTTGTATCAAGGTGTTATTACTATTTACTGTGATAGTCAAAATGCCATTCATTTGACTAAAGACCAGATGTATCATGAGAGGACAAAACACATTGATGTGAAATTTCATTTCATTCGAGATACTATTGCTGAGGGAAAAGTCCTTGTTCAGAAAATCAGTACCAAGGAGAATCCTGCTGACATGTTCACGAAACCTCTTCCAGTTTACAAGTTCAAACAATGCTTGAATTGGGTTGGTATTCGTTGTTGGTGAGCCCATTGGGATTTATGTGGAGAAGGTGGAGCAGTTTTGCTACTGTTGATGTTGGGGACACGCCAATGTGGAGATTTGTTAGTGTGGCGTTGTCTCACATCGGCTTTTGTATAAGGGAACCTTTCCCTTGGTTACCTATAAATATAGTGGGCCTGTGATGGGGTTAAGAGCACTAAGACCAAGAGAGCATTAGTGGGTTATTTGGACCTTTAGGTCATTAAGCCTTTTGTTTAGTTAAATACTTTTGGGCTCTCTTGTGTTTTAGTATTAGGTGTTTTGGGCCTAGAAACACTTTCCTAAGGTATCTTTTGTACTCTCTTCTTCATAGTAAAATATTACTCCTCCTCCGCCCGTGGACGTAGGTCAATTTGACCGAACCACGTAAATTCTTGTGTTCTTGTTTTACTTATTTTTGCTTTGTTATTTATCTTTTGGGGTTGCTACAAATCCTTTTGTCAATTTCCTGGGGCCAGACCTAACAGCCTACACATTACTTTCGTCCAAGTTCCCAAACTGAAAATCAACATGCATAAACTCCAATCTCTAGATATACTTTACCAATAAAAGAGTTAGTCTGATAAAGTATAAGATCAATTTAAGCAGAAATCGAGATATAACACTAAAACATGAGTTCGACATCATACCATCTCACATGCTTTTATAAGAAGAATTTTTTCATTTCGCTGCTCAATTGTCACCAGTGCATCACTAAATTTACACCTAGCTAATTGATGACTTAATGCCTTTTTCTCTTAACGAGTATCCATTAGACACTATTAAACAAAATTTGGAGAATATACTCTTGGCAAAGTGCTGAATCTGGAGCATGAACGTGTCAATTGTAACTAGCTATAAGATGAGTGGGCGGTTGGCTGGCGAGCCGTTAGGAATGTTGAGACAGTATTCTGCATACGAATGGCTTTGAGCCCTTGATTTGTGTGATTGACTGTTCAGTTCTGTTATGCTGGAAATGAATTTTTTTTGGCTAATGGATGGTTGGCTGAAAGTAGCATTTTGAGACATTTCTGTTGGATGCTAAAGTATTTTTTTAGTGGATTTTTTTTTTTTTTTGTCGACACAGGGGTGTCCGGGTCAATTCTTACGGGGTCCGACTAATCCCCTGCGGCCCGGGAGAGGAGGCCCCACTCCACACCGAACACGTTAACAGCGGGACTTGAACTCTGGACAAGCCAGGAAGGTCGCCATACCCTAAAGAGGGGGAGCGGACCGCTCGAGCTACCCCGCGGGGGCAAAGACCAGCCACGTAAAGTAGCAAGTTGTGGGAGGCAGGGGTTGAACCCCTGACCTCCAGCATCCCCAAAGAAGGGGATGACCACTGGACCAAATGGCCAGTGGCTAAAGGGATGGGTACAACACGAGGACTTCCCGGGGATCACCCATCCTAGTACTACTCTCGCCCAAGCATTCTTTTTGTTGGTGGCTCAATTAATTATCCAGTAATTATCTAGTGTAGTTGTTATCCACCCTTCTTCCTGAATAGGAACCTCCCAGGACTCCAAAGGAACTAGCTACCTACTTAGAAGGTTGTGGATTCCCATCTGATTCGCAACCTTCTTCGGGACGTGCAACCATCTGATTCTGTTGGTAGCTGAAACTAGCGGAATAGGCGTATCCATAACCTTGGATTTAGTTCAAATTGCACAACTAACAAACCAAGGCTACCTCTTGCCCTCTCCTTTGCCTCAATCTCAACACTTCACTCCACACTATCACAAGGGGAGTATTTTTTTTTTCTTAACTTTCTTTTCTTTTCTCTTATATTGAGGACAATGTGGTGTTTAATTGCAAGGGAGGGAAGTGATAGTTTTAGGTGATATGCGTGTTTGTCTTGGCATGGAAATGGTTAGGCATGAGAATTTTATATATGTGGACTTGTGGTTAGTTGGTTTTTTGTGAAAATTTTGGGTTGTTGACAGGGAGTTTAGTCCCTTTATAAGAGAAAACTTTGTCAATTTTTTTTAAAAAAAATTCTCCAAAATTCTTCAAAAATATGTCCAAACATGTGAACTAGTTAGATCAAGTGATCAACTGTCCAAATTTTGGTGAAATTGCACATTTACCTTGTAAAATTCTTGATTTTGATGGCTTGGAATACCTTTACTATGATTATGATTCTGCCAAGTGAGAAAAGTATATCTTGTTACGTGGAGGAGATTGTGCTTAAAAAGTGCATGTTTAATGATTTTCTTCATCTTCACTTGAATAAGCGAGTTATGAAATAAGTATAGTTTACGTGTAAGTAGTTGATCCTTTAGTTAATCTCCATGGTTCTTTGCATAGTTTTGTGGTAAGAGAGCATCTTATTCTTGCTTTATTAAAAAAAGAAAAAAAATAGTGAATAAATGTGACTTTCTAACTCCTAGAACTCTTATACTAAGTAATCGTGGATTTTTACTTAAAATTGTTGACTTACACGTCAAAAAGTACTTAAGTTAGCTAATTGTTGAGTAACTAGAAATTTTCATCTAAAAATGTCTATTGTCGCGCCAAAAGGTATTTTCCAAAGGAGTCGTGTGTGTGTGCGCGCACGCATATATATGCCTCTCTACTAGTACCATTTACTATTGAGATAGTGGAACCTTAGAGAATGGCTTTAGGAAGGTTGTATTACGCATAGATTATGCAAGTCCCTTGCTTGCTTAGTCAAGAAGGAGATGAAGAATTGAGTCGAATGTGTTATTTTTGATGGATGATAATCTCTATTCAACTTGATATTATGAGTACTTGTGATAAGTTTTGTTCAGGTGTTTCTCGTTATTGAAAGAGTGAATTTGAATGAGGAAATGTGATTATTTCATTGCTTGAACCCTTGTTTGTGGTATTTGTATTGATTTACTTGAGAACAAACAAAAGTTCAAGTATGGGAGAGTTAATAAGTGTCTGATATATAGTATATTATGTGGCTATTTTAAGGACTTCTAAGTTCTTTTTACTTGAAATCAAGAAGGGAAGCATTTGTAATGATTCAAAATTGATGTTTGAGTATTTTTTATTAATGATAGAACTTTTGTCCCTTTTTACTTATTTAGTTTGATTTTTTTTTGTAGGGAAAAGAGCAAAAGATTTGAAAGAACTTAGTCGCCAAGTCAAGTGAAGAAGTGAGAAAATGGTGGCGAAATAGGGCAAGGTAACTAGCCAGTAACCTTAGAAGTAGAGGTGGCAATATGGATAAATGGTTCATAATTGGTTTTGACTTAATGGATGGTGGATGAAATTCATCCAATCCATTTAGATCCATTTAATGGATCTAAATTGATTAAATAAAAACCAATTATCCATTTATAATCCATTTAAATATTTTGGTTACTTTTTTTTTGTATTCCCATTTCTTGTAATATGAAGATTCTTTTGTACTGATTGACGAGCGTAGGGTATACATATAACATTAAACTCATCCTAATCAAGTTTTACATTTATAAATTTTTAAATACCCCACACGCGATTTATCACAAGTATACGAATCGTGAGCGAGTATAGGGTATTAAGGGTCGATCCCACAAGAAAGATTGCAATTACCGGCACTCCTAAAACTTCTCTATTATTAAGACTATCAATGAATTATAACAAGTAAAACCTACTGAAGTTACGCAAGAAAATAACAAATGAAAACTCCTTAGGTTGTGGTATCCCTAACTACTCATGCAAGTGCTATATTTGGATCATTGAATACTACTATCTAGGCTAGTTATGGTGTAATTTCCTCATGCATATGAAACCTACTTTCATAGTGAATCAATTATACTCATAACTAATCCATACATATTCTCATGGTTATGAAATTAGTTACAAGTTCATTTTTTCAGTGAAATTACATGAAATCAATCACTAAAATCATATAGGTGCACCTATACTCTCGTGAGTGTACTCCCTATGTTTAGCACTTCTTGAACTAGTGTTAAATCTCAATTTTCATTACAGAAACAACACCTTAGATAATCACAATTAATGGTACCAGATTAATCATGATTTTAAAGAGCTAAAGTGCTAAATAACTTGCTCAAATCATAGCAATCAAATAGCCAAATAATAAACACTAACAATCATAGAAAGTTCAACTAAACCCAAGGTATAAACTTTAAAGACACATAATAAACACAAAATCCAGAACTTGTATATTAACTATACTTAAGAATCTGATACAAAAAAAAAAAGAGTTGGAGAAGAGATAACCCATGTCACTTGAGCTTCAACTCCTCCTTCTTCATCTCCATCTTCATCCTAATCTAGCTAACATACAAGAATGGATGAACTATACTAGTCTAAACTAATGCTAACCTAACACTCAGAAGATGAAAGAGATACATTTCTGCACTCTCCAAGTTCTCCCGTATGTCTCTCTATTCTTCTTCAATCTTGCAAGTTTTGGCTATATAAAGATGAAAGAAGTCAAGAAAATGAGGCCTACAGCACCCTTTTACAGCTGCAAAGTAGTTCTCACATGTCTGGCATTGCATGTGACTTGTTGGAGGTGAAAATAAGTTTTTCGCGTAAAGAGCAGCCTTCTCTGACCACAATCCGGCCAGAAATCCGGCCAAGTTCCGGCTGGATTGCTACTGTGATATTTCGGTGCACTTTTGTTCAATTTCCAGCTCTGTTTTGATTTTGTATCAACTTCAACTGAACTTTTGTTGATGATAAAAGCTAATTTAGCTCTTGACCAAAACATAAAACTTGTAGCCCCTTGAGTTAGATTTCCAATGCAACAAGAATCACCTCATTTGGATCTGTGTAGACTGAGAAATGACCAAAATACTCTTAACTGCTCACTGCCCTGTTTCAGCTTCGACCAATAGAAATTAGCTACTGTAATTCGGCTTTTTGACCTGGAAAACCTTCAAACTGGATTCAGATGTCTTCACCAAAGTTGTAGATCTATCTCTTATCTTCAAATTAGTTTAAGAATCATCTTAATCCGATCATTGTAGCTCAAGTTATAGCCAAAATACGAAAATATGTCAAAACTGTCAAAATGCACAAAATCCAAGTAAAAAGTGATAAAAACCTCATTTAATTACTTAAAAACATTTTTCACCAATTGTAGCCAAAATGATTCAATTTCTTCCAGTAATATAACCAAAGTGACTAAAAATAATATAAAATGTCATACAATTATTACGTAAATTAGTCACTTATCAAACTCCCCCACACTTAAATCATTGCTTGTACTCAAGCAATCCACACATAATCAACTACAATGATTCAAGAGGTGAAACAATCTATGCACTTTTGTCAAATTTAATTTTTCAACACTTGGAAAATAATCATTATACAATTGTTCAAATTACACTAAATACTCATTATATCAAGTAAAGGAAAGATAATTATACCCTAATTTTAACAAGTTAAACTTAATCTCTCACCCTAACCTAATTTCACAAATAAGCAAATCACATAGTCAATTTATAGCATTCCTCCTCCTATAATCATCCTTTTTTTATTTTTATTATTTTACAAGTAAGAGGGATTTATTCACACTAATTTTACTTAAATAGTGAAAATGCCTTTTGACGTGAAAATCGACACTTTTAGGTGAAGATTTCCGGTTACTCAACATTTCACTTATTCAAGTTGCTATGCATACTCTTAATTCAAATAACCTTTTTACGCGAAAGTCGACATTTGTAGATGCCAACCCCCGGTTACTCGGTACGAAAATCATTGGAGTAGAACAATTTTTTTTACTTTCTTTTCTTCTTTTTTTTCTCTTTTTTTTCTTTTTATTTATCTCTTTTTTTTATCAGAAAGTAAATAGATTTTTCCTCATAAAAAATTAAATCAAAGGAGGAGTATAGCTTTTATTGACTATATCAATCACTTACTTGCAAAATTAAATAAAGAGAAGAAATCTCATTAAACATGTAAAATTATAAGCATAATTTTCTTCACTTTACCAAATATACTTTTTAAAATGCAAAAAATCCTAATTGCATAATAATCATTTCCAAGTTAAATAAGGACTAAACCTTCCAAAATACACATAAAGTTTCAACAATAGGAAAAAATTTAAAGTTCGAACAAATTAGCCCTTTTCGAATGAAAATGCAAAAAATTGAAGAACTTTTGGGCCATAGTGAAATATTGGAAAAGATTTTAAAAAATTTTTTACAGAGTTTCTCCTTATAAATGGATGAAAACTCTCTGCCAACAAACCCAATTTCAGGCAAATTATCCACATGGCAAATAATTCAAACACAATTCCAACGTTTCTAAGCATTTAAGTCCACAAAATATCATCATATTGCAAGTTCAAATATTTCCTCCCCCACACTTAAGCTTCACATAGTCCTCAATGTGAGAAAAGAAAAATAAATAAATAGTAAAAGAAAATAATACTCATATGAACTTGCGCAGTCCAAATCCATGGCCAAGTGATGAATTTCCAACTTTGTTTGAAAAAGAATAAATAATTCAATTAATGCACCCTGAAAAAGACAAAATCAAAATAAAACAATTTCTTAAGAATAAAAGGTTGCAACCAACAAGAAGAAAACATGCAATTCAAGGAAAAAGGAAAAATAATCAAGCATGTGAAACCGTACAATGTTCAAGGGATAAAAACATGAAATGAGCTAATCTTTGCTAATCAAATATATGCATTAGTATCCAAAGCAAAGGAAAGCTAATTTCACACAATAAATCCACCATCACGAACAAAGTAAGTTCCATTTATACATTTTGTCATCAATGATCAAATCCCCTTAATTACCAAAGTAATCTCAAAATGGAGGCAAACACACCAAACCAAAATATAAATGACCTTCGTGAGAATTCATGAATTTTCTAAAAACCATTGAACTACAAGAATTATAAATGCATTTATGAATTCCGTCAATTAAGGCCATCTTCAATTCACCTCTTCTTTTAGAATTATCTAAGAATTCAAGAAATCATTCAATTAAGCACCTTTCATTCATTAGGTAATCTAAATTACTCACATGAATATCAAAAACTCCCACTCAACTAATTAAAATGCTACATTGGCCACTTAATATGCAACTTTGTCACCAAGCCAAATTAAGCATAAAACTAGCAAGAATTCACCAAATAAATATAATAAATGCAAATCACAAAATTTATTTATCATTAACAATCACCAATAGTATCAATAAGCTCAAATAAATACACCTAACTTCACATATAAAAATTGCCTAAAATAGAAAATATTCAATCATGGCAAAATTCAAAGAACAAAGTTAGGTGAAGAATTGTTACCTCAAATTGGTTTGGTGATGTTAAGTGATGAATATGATGTGAAAACCCCCAAGAACTTACTCCAATTTGACCTCAATTGAGTGATTTCAAGAAAGTAGAACCCTAACTAATGGTAAGCTTGAAACCACTTTAGAGTTGTTTTTGAAAGAATATGAACTATGAAATTCACTCTAGAGGATGGGAAAAAGTGAGTTGATGAAGGTTATTTGAAGATTAAATGGTGAAAAGTGGTGTTTTAGTGAGTGGTGTGTGTTTGAGGTGTTAGTGTGTTAGTTGGGTTGAAGAAGAACGGAGAAAAATTGTGAGGAATCCGTGAAATGGTTTCATCTTATGCTAGTTACTGTTTATAATCCGGCCAGAAATTAGAGGGATTGCTGGAGGTATTCCGGGCAATTTTTTTTTTCTTTTGGCTGTTGCATATCCGGCCAGTTTCTGGCAGGATTTCCGGTCAGATTCTTGGCCGGATTGTTACAGTATTTTTTTTCACTATTCAGCCAGTTTTTGACCGGATTCTGGCCAGTGAGCCCGAAATAATTTTTCTTTCTCCCCTGACTATCCGGCCTTCAATCCGGCCAATATTTGGCCGGATTTATGGCTGGATTTGCTGCAGAAAAAGCTGTTTTCTACTATTTTTCCTCCAAATTTACTTGGCTAATCTTCCGCATTCCACTAGTATCCACTTACTTTCATATTCTTTGAATAAAATCCAAGTTTAACATGATTATGCATGATTATAATTTTAACATGAAACACTTTAAATGTATGAAATGCAGCAATTGAACATGAAAACTTCCTTTTTGCCTCAATATAGATGCTTTTGTCATTGAAATCATTTGCATTAACCCTTACCATTGCCACCTACAAAACACATAAAAACACTGGTTAAACAACTAAAACTTACTAAAAATAAGAAATCGTTGGGTTGCCTTCCAACTAGCGCTTCTTTATAGCCATTAGCTTGACTATATACCTCATTATCAAGGAGGTTTAGTTAATGAATAATCCACCATTTTAGGCCTTGGTGGATCATTAAATGGTGACTTTATAGCAAAAGTCACATGATCTAATAATATAAGAAATGAAAGTGACTTACCTATTCCAAATGTTTCATAGATATTACCTTGAATATGCACCACTTGAAAATTCACCAAAGGAAATGCCATGAGAGTATCTTGGGCAGGAATACCTTTAAAACCTGTACTTTTTATACACTCCTCAAGAGAGGTGAAAAATGAGTCATTAAAGCTCACCTCTTGAGATTCAAGTTAGCTCCAAAGATATTATTATGTGAAATGGACATTTCCTCATTGAAACACAAGTTAGAATCATCATTTTGATCAAAATGCAACCCATTTTCACATACAACATTCCAACCATTAATGCTAGGATCTTTTTGCAAATTATTAGAGGAAATAACTTCACACAATGCATTCAATTGCTCATGTATTCTACCAAAGTGAGAAGCTAATTCATCTATTCTTTCCTCAATCCTATCAAAACGGTCAGAAGTTGCATTTGCTAGCTTTTCTATTGCTGAATCAAATTGTTTAGAAAAATTTTCTACAGCTAGCTCCTAAGATACATTAGAATCATTAACTAATAGTTCACTTTCTAATTCCCAAAGTAGAGGTGCATTAGCTAAATTCTCTATTGCCAACTCCCAAGATGGTTTTGATTCATATTGGACACTTTCAGGTAAGTAATCATAAAAATATGGATAATCACTATATGTACATTGATTATTCCAACCATAAGCAGGAGAATTGCTCCAATTAGCACTATATCGATCAAAACAAGGATTGTAATGCTCTAATTCATCATGATAATCCACATTTTATGCTTACATACATGTATCAGTAGCATGATAACCTCCACACAAGCCACAAATCACATGATAAGAATTAAAAACATTAACATTCCTCCCTTGCTCAATTTCATGCATAATTGTGTCCATTTGAACTTGTAGCATCATAATTCAAATTTAGTCTTTAAGCACCTTAAACCATCTTCAAAAGACATACATTCAGTAAATTCTTGGTTACCTCTGTTGTAGGAGTTTTGCACTTGGTAACCAACCATTCATTGCCAATCTTCCATTTCTCAAGCATTGTCCTCCAAATTGACATACCCTCCTCATTACCTAAAATTGCTTTTTAGACAACTTAAGAATAAAATTAGCAAGAAGAATAGGTGATAAAATATATACACACATAAAACACTAAAATTATAGAAAATAATATTCACACTATAACTAATAAAGTCGCTCTTCACACCAATATTGCCAAATCTTCCCCGGCAATGGCACCAAAAACTTGACGGGCGTAGGGTATACATGTAGCATTAAGTTCATCTTAATCAAGTTTTACATTTATAAACTCCTAAATACCCTACACGCGATTTATCACAAGTATACGAATCGTGAGCGAGTATAGGGTATTAAAGGTCGATCCCACTAGAAAGATTGTAATTACCGACACTACTAAAACTTCTCTATTATTTAGACTATCAATATATTATAAGAAATGAAACCTACTGAAGTTATGCAAAATAACAAATGAAAGCTCCTTAAATTATGGTATCCCTAACTACTCATGCAATTGCCATTTTTGGATCATTGAGTACTACTATCTAGGCTAGTTATGGTATAATTTCCTTAAACATATGAAACCTACTTTCGTAGTGAATCAACTATACTCATAACTAATCCATACCTATTCTCATGGTTATGAAACTAGCTATAAGTTTATTTCTTCAATGAAATTACATGAAATTAATCACAAAATCACATAGGTGCACCTCTACTCTCGTGAGTGTACTCCCTATGTTTAGCACTTCTTGTATCAGTGTTAAATCTCAATTTTCATTGCAAAAACAACACCTTAGATAATCACAATTAATGGTACCAGATTAATCATGATTTAAAGAGCCAAAGTGCTAAATAACTTTCTCAAATCATAGCAATCAAATAACTAAATAATAAACACTAACAATCATAGAAAGTTCAACCAAACCCAAGGCATAAACTTTAAAGAAACATATTAAACACAAAATCCAGAACTTGCATATTAACTAAACTTGGAATCAAGTACATAAGATAAAGAATTGGAAAGGAATGTAACCCTTGTCACATGAGTTCATCTCTTTGCCTTCTTCATCCTCCAATCTTCTCCATCTAGCTAATAAACAAAAAGGATGAAATAACTAGCTAAACTAATCTATACTAAGAAAAATGGAAGAACTACATTTCTGCAGACTCCAAACTTCTCCCGTATGTCTCTCTATTCTCCTCAATCTTGCAAATTTTAGCTATATAAAGATGAAAAAAGTCAAGAAAATGAGGCCTACACCACCCTTTTAGAACTGCAAAGTAGTTCTCACATGTCTGGCATTGCATGTGTCTTGTTGGAGGTGAAAATAAGTTTTCCGCATAAAGAGCAGTCTTCTCTGACCACAATCTGGCCAGAAATCCGGCCACAAATCTGACCAAGTTTCGGCCGGATTGCTACAGTGACATTTTGGTGCATTTTTGTTCAATTTCGGCCAAGTTCCGGCTGGATTGCTACAGTGACATTTTGGTGCACTTTTGTTCAATTTCCAGCTCTGCTCCGATTTTGTGTCAACTTCAACTGAACTTTTCTCAATGATAAAAGCTGATTTAGCTCTTGACCAAAACATAAAACTTGTAGACCTTTGAGCTAGCTTTCCAATGCATCAAGAATCACCTCATTTGGATCTGTGTAGGCTGTGAAATGATCGAAATACCCTTGACTGTTCACTGCCCTGTTTCAGCTTCGACCAATAGAAATTAGCTACTGTAATTCAGCTTTTTGACCTGAAAAACCTTCAAACTGTATTCAGATGTCTTCACCAAAGTTATAGATCTATCTCTTATCTTCAAATTGGTTTAAGAATCATATCAATCTGATCATTGTAGCTCAAGTTATAGCCGAAATATGAAAATGTGTCAAAACTGTCAAAATGCACAAAATCCAAGTAAAAAGTGATAAAAACCTCATTTAATCACTTAAAAGCATTTTTCAGTAATTATAGCCAAAATGATTCATTTTCTTCCAATAATATAATCAAAGTGACTAAAAATAATATAAAATGTCATACAATTATTACGTAAATTAGTCACTTATCACCAATATGTAGTCAAAATAAAATCACAATTAGTAACATATGAACCCCATACCTCTAATTGCTGAGTTTTAAACATTGACTACTAGCTAGACCAATACTTTATCGAATTTCCTAAAGCACTATAGTTTCATTTCCTTTCCCAGGAATTGAGTAGGCATTAATCTGCATCCTGTAATAATTGTCTTTATATACTCTTTTTCTCTCTTTTATGAAGGTTAATCAAGAAAATACAGAAACCAAGTTGCAAAATATTCTGAGCAAAGCAGCAACGGTGACCAAAACAGTTATAATAACTACAGTAAATGCAGCATGGACAGCACCAAATTCAATCTTTGATCTCTTTCTTGAGGGTTTCAGAAGTGGGAATCAAGCACAAGCTCTGTTGAATCATTTAGTTGTTGGAGCCATGGACTAAAAAGCATATTCTCGTTGCTTGGAGTTACATCAGCATTGTATTGCACTAACCACAGAGGGGGTTGATTTTTCTGGTAAGGCAAATTTTATGAGCGAAGATTATCTAAAGATTGTATGGAGAAAGCTTGAGTTTCAACGCACTGTTCTTGAGATGGGATACATCATCATTTTTCACGGTAATATCTTAGATTTACCTTTGTTTTTATTGAATTAAATGAGTTCACCAAGTAGAAATCTTTTGTGAGCTGTGAAATTTGGAAATGATGCAGTAATTAGGCGTAAATAATATCAGATATATTTCTCCATTTGGATTAACCGTTTTTGAAGGTGTTTTTAAAATATTTTACTATAACAGTGTATATGAAAAACTTTTACTATGAATATTTTTTTAAATATTTGATATATTGTATGGATGAAATATTTTTTGAGATGTTTTTATTTGTGTATTACTGTAACATTGTATTTGAGAAACTTGTTTTTGAAAAATAGGTTAATCCAAACGGATCTGCTGGGATATAGAAGAATAATTATCATTGATACTTGTTTGTGTCACACTTTATTAGTTATGGTTTATGGTATACATAGTTTAAAATAAATTATAGTAAATTTGTCCAAGGTTGATGACTTTGCAACATGTTAATTACCTTATTTCCCTTCAATTTGATATTGGTTTGTTGTACAAAATCCTTATTTTGAAAATGGTAAGGGATTAAGATAAACAAATATGGGAGATTTTACATAAGAAACTTTGGGGACAAGCAATTATTTTGGTCAAAATTTTATGGATCAATTTAATACACAGACTAAACATTGGGGGACCAAAATTGCATTTATTAATAAAATATATTAATTAAGATTACAAATAAAATGAAGGTTATGAATGATTTACTTTGAAATGGAGCCTCATTGGATCTACCCAATAATTTTCCGCTCCATGAGTGTCCCCATTTTTAACCAAACTTCGGGGAGGAAATTATCATTAGACAAAACTTAAGGTTGGATGGTTCTTTTCCCTTACACATTAGAATAACCAGTACAACTATAATTTAATTTGTCGTAATTAATATTTTTAGTTATATTAGTAAAGCATCATTTTCCTTTTTTTGTAGTGGAATTTGGAAAACTAAAAGGTAAATGCTAAAGAAATAATATAAAGATGTAAACTTTAGAATCATGAATGAAAATGTTTATGCATGTTTCTCTAATGATTAATAAATGTGAAACCAAAATAGTATTTACATGTCAACTACCAAGTGAGTTGATGCTTTATTAATCTTCAAAGTACAATTAGATGTACATTGCCTGTGTACACCCAAATTTAACTATCAACGGGGCTTCGCGTATGCTTCCAGCAAGGCTTTGTGCAGGTGCAAGTGCAGACAGATTCGCTGGTTCTAGTGGGTATACTACAACGGAGGTTCCAGTGTCCATGGCTCATTCGAAGAGAGGTACACCAAATTTGGCAGCTAGTCGCGGATCGCATTGTTTTAGGGAAGCCAACAAAGTGGCTGACATCTTAGCTAATGTAGGTATCTTGCATCCGCAGGATCATATAAGGGTGTATCACCAACTCTGCTCTCTCCCACAGCTAGCAAGGGGGGAAGTTAGGTTGAATATGCTAGGCTTTCCTTCTATTAGGCTTATCAAAGGATCGTCGTGATGACCGGTCCTGGTCTCTGCTTGTAAGCTTCTGATTGGGTAATAAAACCAAAAAAAAAAAAAACTATCAATGTTTGTATTATACATTCGACTATGATAATGTATGTAATATCAGTGTACATAAGATTAACTTTTAAATATACTATAGCTTTTCAAAAGCCATGCAAAAATTAAATTTGACACATTAATGTCTAAATTTCTTTCTTCTTTCTGTTTCAAACTCAGGATGCTGATATACTGTGGTTTTGAGATCCATTTCGAAGATTTTATTCAGATGCAGATTTCCAAATTGCATGCGATCAATTTGGGTTCAACTCTACTGACTTGAACAACTCACCAAATAGCGGCTTCATCTATGTTAGATCAAATAACATGACAATCCAATTTTATAAGTTTTGGTGCAAATCCAGAGAAGCATATCCATCGATCCATGATCAGGATGTGCTTAATAAGATCAAATTTGATCCTTTTATCAGTAAGATTGGGTTGAAAATCAGATTTCTGGACACAGCTTATTTTGGAGGAATATGTGAGCCAAGTAAGGACCTTAATGCAGTTTGCACAATACATGCAAACTGTTGTACTAAATTAGATGGTAAAATCCATGCCTTGAAAGTGATGATTGATGACGGGAGAAAATACATGGCAAAGCCAGGGAATCATACAAAGCCCCAGCCTTGGACAATGCCAACATCTTGTTGGGGATAAACTCCATTTGGTTGTGCTAAAACATTGATTTGTAATTCCAAAAAAAAATTAATGTATTTTCATATATCCTTTATTTTTATCTCCTTAAATTCCAATTGATAATATTATTGCAAGAAATGAATCACCAATTAATTAACATGGACTGCCCCCAACCAGAAACTCGACTGATAACCACATGCGGTAGTATTCTGTAGGTCATTAGTTTGAACCCTACCGTGGTATTGCCCTTGCATCCTTGGGCAGGGCTCTGCAAGTTAGGAGGTGGATTATTCTGGCAATGTTGGGATACCACCTTCTCTTAAAAAAAAAGTAAATAAAAAATTAATTAACGTGGATTGTTAGTGTCGTATTTGCCAAACAATAAAAAAAAATACACAGTTCTAATTTTGTGACAAAGATTTAAGGATTTACTAATGCTATATGAGCAGCACAACTTTAGAAGAAATTACATAGAAACTACAAATACAGACTACATGAGTGGTACAACTTTACTAATGGGTTAAAAACAAAAAAGCCCCTTGTGGTGTATGTATTATACAAAAAAGTCCTCCGTGATTTTAAAACATACAAAACGACACCTCGTGTTTTAAACTAAATTGTAAATTAATAGAATTCGTTAAATTTAATGGAATTCGGTAAATTTAACGGAATCCGGTAAACTTACAGGAATCCGATAAATTTAACGGCTGAAACCGTCATTTTCGTTAAGTTTAACGAATTCTGTTAGTTTATAATTTAGTACAAAACATAAGGTGTTATTTTGTATATTTTGAAACCACAAGAGGCTTTTCTATATATTAGGTATACCACAGTGGGCTCTTTTGTTTTTAACCCTTTGATTTATGTTCCCTGCTTCCTTCTCTATCTCCTCCTCGTCATCATCATCGTCATCAAACTCTAAAATTTTAGAGTAAGCCAAATGCACAATTATTGCCGAACTCCAAAAACTTAGGATCAAATTTTCCATTATGAACAAAATTGCATAAGTGAAGATATAATCACTAAATATATGCACAGATGAGTTCTTTTTAAATTGCGGGTCTAATTGCATTTATAAGAGACAAAAAAGGATGAGACAAATACTGGTTTGTCTCTTTTCTTTAGCATAACCTCTGCAAGTCTCTTGGAGGAAATTTAGAGTGGAAGACCAAGGATTGACAGAAGAAGGTGAAGCCAAGCGGCTGAGATAGATGAGAAGAAGGTAATAACTATAGTAATTGGTGATAGGATAACTTAAAAGGAGGAATTGGTGATAAGATAGGACTTTTCCTTTGGAATAACCATATACTGCGGAATTGGTGATATGATAGGACTTTAGGTGAAGGGAAGATAGGTGAAAGGTGTATTAGGAATCACAAAAAAGGGAAGAAACAGTATTATATTATATATAGTAATAGATTTTGATGCATTAATGCATTATCAAATTTTTTATTATTCAAAATGAAGGTATAAAACCATATAAGGTATGAATATAGAATGAAAGAGTCTAAAATAACGTTTTAAATTTAAATATTGAGCAAATATTCAAGTGATATAAAAAGTTTGTCCTTTACTTCTTGCTTTTGGTTTACATTTTTGGTTAATAACTTGTAAAATTTGGCCAAAAAGTTGTATTTTATCAAAAAGCCAAATGTTTATTCTTGAACGACTTTTTTGGAAATGTACTTGCGTGTATTCATCGTCTCACTACCTCAAGCAAAAATATTCACAATGTTCCACCAATCTAGTTATATTAGTAGCTCATTCCAACTAAGCTACTATTTTGCCACATCTCTAATTAATCATCATAACTCCATCTAAAAACGTCCATAACTCTATCTAAAGAAACACATTTAATTATTGTTAGTTTTGTCCTCATCTCTCTCGTGCCTACCATCTAGTTCTTAACTAAAATAAAATAGCCAGTACTTCTTGTTAGTCTTGTCATCATCTCCATCAGCATCTACTCGTCATCTCCATCAGCACCTCCAAAACTAGCTCCGAAAATGACTGCGAGTGGTATGACAAGAGCTACTAGTACTCAAATACCACCCTGCAAGGGGATGCCCAAACCAAATCCTAAATAATAAGAACACCCCAGTGGCCCCACATAATGAAATGAGAATCCTAAATACCCTAAAGTTTGTAGGGTGCTCAATAAAATATTGGATGGCCTGAACAATCAAAGCCACCAATAAAAACAAGCCTCTACGCCAAGATAGTCCTTCCAAAACATGAGGCACTATCAAAAGTTCAAGATAAAAATAAAATACAAATTCAAAATACAAATTAAATACAAGTCATTATAGATGCAACTCATGAAGTAGTATACAAGTCATTACAGATGCAGCTCATGAAGCAAGACATCCTAAAAATTACAAAAATCTAATATGGTGCACATTTTTTTTTCTAATATGGTGCAAGAAAAGGTGATCAAAGAAGAATACATTGAATCTCACTTTTACTCGAACACTTTGCTCACTTAAAAGTTGCTAAGAGCACATGAATTAGAAATTAATATCCACAACAATTCGATAATCTGACAGACAATCTTGACAAGCATATTAACTACAAGATGCTAGCATACTGACTAATGACAGTAATTTGGAGGACCTTTAATTTACTATAACTATCATAAACCCTCTATTAGAAACCCAACTTTTTTGATTAACAATTAGATGAAACCATAAACTTTTGAAAAATATAAAAGAGAATATCATTAAGGCAATATTAAAAAAATGTTGGATCATCATAACCAAAATTCCATCAGCGATGCTTTCTTTCAAAAGTCTTGCTATCTTATTGAAAAAGATACCTCAACCAACAATTGAAAACAAAAAACCAATGAAAACCAGAATAGAAGGCTTCATTCAACCAAAACAAAGTTGGTGAAATTAATTACTTTGGTTCTTATATCCAATTTGATAAGCATGTAAAAGTTATCTAATTTTGGTTTTTTTGAAGAGAACAAACAATCATTGGTTTTCAGCGATCCAATTATGAGAAAGAAGTGAACAAGTGCAACTGAACAGGTCATAGAACTCAATCACATAGAAGACTAGGCAGACCAAAAGAAGAAATCAAATACATGCTAAATTTTTACTTTGAACTTGCGGCTTCATACAAACAAATAGAAACTACTGCTGAACAGGAAACCTAAGAGAATTGCGACGAAATGACCTGAGTACCAGAGCACAAATATTAGTGTTAGAAAGAAACAGTGGGATATTTAGAGTAAGAGGAAACAACTTTGGGGGATAGATGGATCATTGTTGGAGACATGAATGATATTATAACTAATGATATTTTTTTTGGGGGGATAGTGGGATTTTTTTTTGTTGATTATATTAACAAAGTTGATGTAGACTATACATTAATGTCAGTGATTAGGGATGTTCTGAAAAGGTTTAAATTTCCCATTAACATGCAGCTATATTTTAAACTCCCAAATGACACACATAGGCTCATTGATAGTAATAACATAGTGCTTGAAATGTTTGGTATGTATAGGGATTAGTCTCGAATTGTTATATTTGTTGGCGATATAGCCATGGCTCCTTTTAATCCTGGTATGTGGCTAGATGGTAGTGATTATGCTAATGTTGAAGTACATAATATTGAAATTGATAACCTAGAAATTGATCATCTTCAAAATGATGATGTTGATGATGGGCATTCTAGTAGTGACTCTGATAGCACATATATTGCTGAGAGTGAAAAATCTACTGATTATGGCTCTAACCTCAAGTATTTCTTAGATGGTGACACTTTTAGTGATGGATATGGAGATGCATGTGAGGATGAAGATTATGTTAATTTTTCTACTATTAATCTAGGAGAGTATGTTGCATATGCTGAGTTGATTAGTGATGAATATAGGAGTTGTATGGCTGCTACGAAACAAAAAGAAAGTTTTAGAAGATTATTATATTGGTGACAATAAAGTTTTAGAAGTTGTGGCAAATTCTTCTAATGAGGAAGAAGAAATTTAGTTTCCTAAATTTAATGAAGAGAAAGAAAAGAAAAATCCTGACATGTTTGTTGGACGTGTGTTTCCCTCAGTGGCTATATATAGAAAAGCTACAAGGATGTACTCTATCTTGAAAGGATTTGAGCTTAACTTTATAAGAAATGATCCTGATAGAGTTACGGCTACAGTATGATTTTCTGTAAAAATGGCAAATGTCTTTCTGAGGCATGGGGTTTGATAGGCTGACCTTTGGCCCCGGAGACAGCACAAAATGAGGGTGATGATGGCTGCAAGATATAGAAATTGAGAGTGTATACATTATTGTGGTTAGATATATGACATATATGCAAATTTTGGATTTTGAATTTCAAATTTAGATTATGTCTCATGCATATAATAATGATAAGAGTGTGTACACTATCAATGTATAAAAGATTAATCCAAAACTTTTACATATAAAGCCATATTAAATAAAGTTTACTAAGAAAAGTGTGCTATACTAAAGAAAATATGTAAAAGCATATAATTAATTGAGGCCTAATTCATAGCATTTATCCTCTACCCTGATCAATAATTTGAATAGAAAGTGATGTTTGTATGGTTGGTCGTTTAATTGTACACTTCAACTATAAGTACCATGGGCATTAAATATATTTCTCTCTGTGGCATTATTTAGATTTCTATTTTTTACCCTTGATTAGTATATGCATTCTCAAAAACTAAAAGATGCTTTTCAAATTGTGTCATGTCTAATTATAAAGGAAGAAAATAGATACCATGATGCATTCTTTTCTTACACATCACATCCAATTTACAAAACAAAGTTAAGTTGGCTCATCTCACTCATATCTTTGTATATTCATCATCAAAATTATGCAATCTCGTTGTGAACAATCACAAATTCATTCATTATCAAAGATGTAATTGTTGTTACTTTCTTTGTTTCATGTTTTTGTTTGCTGCAATTTATACTTTAATTTTAAAGCCATTAATAATTTTTTTTGTGGTAAATTTTCACCGTAATCTAGGATGCTCATCTTAGTTTTACATGAGTGCTGCAATTTTTTCATAAAAGTTATCTTTGTTATGTTATCAAAATTTATGTATGCTTTTTAATGTTGGTAGGTTTTGGTTTGTTGAATACATTAGATTTGCCCTTGGTTTTATTTATTCTCCTCTGATGGGAAAGTTTTATTGACAATTTTTAACAAACAATAAATCCTGAAGTCTTTTAGCTAATGACCAAACAGTTATAAATTAAAAAAAAAAGAAAAATCTTGAAATGACAAAACACTTAAAAGTGGTTTTTGTTATTGATATACATGTCAGGAGTAGCTTAACATAAATAAGTTTTCATCCAACATACCTATTGATGGGCCTAAAAAAATAAATCTTGAAATTTTATGAATTTTTAGAGGCTATTCTCTAAATTAGCTTATCATCTCATATATACCCATCTTGGAATATTTATCAAAAAGAAACATCTCATATATACATAGGGCCTATATAAGGTAGGAATGATCATATTAAGACCAGAAATTGTCAAAATAACCAAAAAGGAAAAGAGGATGCATGAAATGCACATGCATATGTAGGGGTGACAATTTCTGACAAGACCCGAAAATACGACACGAATCTAACATGAAATTAATGGGTTTGGGTTGAAGCTTTGGAGGTTCGGGTCAGAATCGGGTCGAACCCGATGAACCCGAAAAGAAAACAAGTCAATTTCGGGTCAACCCATGGTGACCTGATATGGCCCGATATGACCCGTTTACAAATTAAAAATAATTTAACAAACATAAAAATTATTTTATCTAACTAAACTAAATCATTCTTTTTTTTCAAAGGCATTAATTACTTAATCCTAAATGAATTTATTTACCTTGTATGAAGTTAAAATTATTATATTTGGACAAATAATATAATTCGTTTTAATTTATTTTATATTTGGTTTGGAATAAAACACTTTTACGGTGTTTAATTTATTTTGGATTTGATTTGAAATTATTTATTTAAATTTTTATTACTTGATGATGTTATTAATTTTGTGAGAAATTGATTTTATTAGAATTTACAGTGATAAATTAATAAATTAAAATTAATTTTCGGGTCATTTCAGGTCGACCTGCCAACCCAAAATTTTCGGGTTCGTGTCAGATATACTGACCCGTTACGGGTTGACGGGTCGGGTTCGGGTCAACAGATTTTTTGGCAGAACCTGATTGGACCCGAATTGCCACCCCTGTGCATATGCTCCTTAGTCAGTCTGCTTGTTGCAAACACATAAGATGTTAATCAGATAATTATTAAGGAGACAATGTACTTTCTATGTCAAGAGATGTAACAGAACTTTCACTTTCTTAAACTAGTTGTCATATGGGAAGAGCCTATTATCATCTAGATGAATTTTAGGAAAATAACTTTCATTGGTTAAGGGAGAAACAAATAGATTTCTTACAAACGAATCGAAGTAATAAATCTTTGGTTGTCTGCTTTAGGATTTAAACCTAGTTGTGATAATACAGTTGCTTTCTTGACTCTTTCGAACTCTGTAAAAAAATTGGCACCATACAAAAGTTAAACTTTTAGAGCTTGCACTTTGACAATATTACCTCAACCTTAGACTTTGACTCTATAATGAAAGGACATGCATGATTAAGTTCCCATTGTATTCTAAATCAGAAAAGATTGAGAAACAGCAACCCAAAATTGTTAGAGATAAAACATCACTAAACATGCTCTTATTTAAGGCTGAAAATCAAGTATTACATTGGGGTCATAAGGTATAGCTAAAAAGGTTTTTGAATCTATCATTGAAATGATAGCCATCCCATTAAGAGACATCTTAACGCCACTAGTTTCAACATACAATATGGTCAAGTATCCCTCCAAATTCAATTGCACATAACTAAACCTTTAAGTACCTTCCTAAAATTATTCGAAATATTTATGTAATTAACATTGAGCAACAACAAAATCCTTTCGCCAGTGGCTGCCCTTCCAGTTCAAAATTTTAACAATTCCTGTGACAAGGAACCAATTGCAACCTCTATCTATGAGACAGCACCAACCTTAACAATACCGTAAGACCAATTCGTTAAACAATACCGCATTTTCGTCATTTTCGGATACTTGACCATCCGATAAATTCTTGATTTTTTCGTCATTTTCGTCAATACTTGACCGTATAATTTAACAATTGATAGAGGTTATTTGACCATTATTGTTAAACAATTGTTAATAATCATTTAATAATTTATCATTTAATAATTTATACGGTCAAGATTTGTAATAATTTAACAAATGTTAAACAATTGTTTAACAATTTATTCAATTTATTACAATAATCCGAAAAGATTTGTCAAGATTTGTTAAACAATTGTTAACAAATGATAGATTTTAACAATGATTTAACAATTATTAAATGATAGATTTTAATTTAACAATTGACCATATACTTGACCAATGTTAAATGATTTTTCGTCATTTTCGTCAATAATTTTCATCAATACTTGACCGTTACAAATCTATCATTTTCGTCATTTTCGTCAATACGGTCAAGTATAAATTCCGATACAATACGGTCAAGTATACAAATTCAATTGCGGTATTGTTTCAGCCGTCATTTTCGGATGATGGTCAAGCAGCAACCGTAATTCCTCTTCTTTTTGGTTAAAATTTTCTGTGACTTCAAATCTTGTGATTTAAGCTTCTAAATTCACATTTTATATAAAAATGAATTGCTTCAAAATTTTCACAATCTTTTGAGAATGTTCATTATCTTTATTGCATTTCTAATGAAAATCAGGGGAAAATGCTCATATCACGTTCTTGTCCCAGAATCCACTGTTTTTAGAATCAAAACTCCATATTTGCGTGTTTTTGAAGAATTCCTTTCATAATCCATTTGCATATTGCATGTTTTTCAACCAGGGAGTTGTGGTACTCGCTCCAGGACAACTTTTGCCATAAAGATTTCGAGCATTTTTATTTTCATTAATGCATCTATTAAACCTTTTGTTATCATCTAAAGTCTCCGCGGAAAAAATAAAACCTTTTTTTCTGAATTTTCTTTGTTTGGAGTAATTATCTTTTTACCTTACGTACATCAAATCGCTATAATACATTTTTTCACAAAAACTTCTAAAAATAGCAATCTTACTTTAATGTAAAGATACAAAAGTTTTGTTCATGTTCAATTGAAGATAACTTGCCCCAAAAATTCCCCTCAAGTGCATAGTCCTCTTCAACAGTTGTTTGAGTACATTGATTAAAAAAAAAAAAAAACTCTTTCCCACCTGATTCTAGAAAGCAGCTGTTCAGTTTCTTTTCCCCAAAGACAAAAAATTCCTACCCCGATGTGGCTAGTCCAAAATTTATATATTAATAAGAAATTGTTAACACTTACAATGAGTTAAAAAATAATAATAAAGTGTGTCCTATATGAATAGTCAAAATTGAGATACTTTTGCTTGCTACTCTGCCTGTGATTTGTATTTGCCTCTGCATACCAGCTGAAGCCTGAAGATGCCAACAATCACTGCTGTCCACTGCAGGCAGACATCATCTCGTTTCATCTTCAACTCTCATCATCAGAGTCGCCAAATTTTACCTTCGTAGCTTTCGGAGCATTTGCATCAATTTCTCTAAAATGTGCACCATACAGCTTGGATTCCTGAAAAGAGTAATGTTTAGTGTCTGAAAAGTGAGAATGCAACCTTGCATAAAACTGCATAGACCTAACTCTCAACCTTCTGATTCTAGGAATCCATACATGCTGCGCTTCATGCATGTTTGAATGCTGCTCATCTAAACAAGAATGTCTTCCAATCAAGACATGCATTCATTCTTTACCAGTTTACTACTACCCTGGAATCATATCAAAACTGGAAGACACTTGAATGAAGTTTCTTTTTTCCCTTTACCTGATTATGGATATTCTTTTTAGACCTGATGAACAATTTATTTATTTCTAACAAGTCCACACGAAATCTTTTGCAACTGTCAAACACAAGTGACAATTCGTAATATAAAGACAAAGCTCACCTTCTTTTTGACATGCGTCCCAAAGTTCAAGAGGGCAGCAGGAACAACCTGCCCAGCTTCTCTGAGGACGTTTATCAACTCCCCTGCAAGTCCCTACAGAAAATTCAAGTGCCGTAAGTAGAAATCTAACAGTACCTTAGTAGACAAATGAAAGTGTGAAATAATGGTAAAAATTGGTTGTCACAGTTTACAAAATTACCTTATTCTCTTTTGTGAAGAATGTGTGACCACACCTTCTTACGTCGTCCCCCCAGTCTTTAGCGGAAAACTGTAGTTGATTACAACCTCAACGTCAGGAATGTCTAATCCTCGAGCAGCCACGTCGGTGGCTATCTGCAAAAAAAAGCATTACCGGAAAAATATGAGAACAAGCTTCCAAACAGCAATACCCAATATATCTCGGAAGGGAAAAAAACAAATATCATCAGCAGCATCACAACAGCACAGTCAGCACAAAGGCATTGTGAGCTACCAGTTTTTTTTTTTTTTAAATCTATTTTGATAAGTTCACCACGTTCTGACATTAAAAATAAGAAAAAGTACCACAGTATTGCTTGTTTTCCCTCTCAATCTTTACAAGTCAGGTGGCATATTTAAATCTCCACCACCAGTCCTTATTTCAATTCACCCATTCTCCTATCTAAACAAAATTAGCCATCTTCTCTCCATGCATTCATCTACAGGAACCTTTTTTTCCATTTTCAACAGGGGAGTAGGGTGGGAGTGTCAAACAGAGATGTGACTCTAGTGCACCCTTCCTCTTTTGCTAGCTGAATGTGAGAAGAGCATGGGTGCAGTACAGCAGCATGTTTTCAATGAGATGAGTTTATGAAAAACAAAGACAAAAAGAGGAAAAAAGATATATTATGTTATACAAATATTAAGATGTAAAAGATAGACTATAAGGTGACAGATGAGGAGAAACAAAGGAAAGAGGTGTATTCGTAAACCATGTCAAAACAGCACTGAAAGCTAAAAGCAGGTACGAGGTGAAGAAACTTGACCTAGAACAACATGGTCTTCATATATCAGAAGCAAATGTAGTAAAAGCGTCCCAAGAAACACATACACTCAGTAAGTATCGCGAAAAAAACTTTAGAAAACAAGAGGCTAAAGAGAGGTGCACAATACAAGTTCCACAATTATTTCATACCATTAGAGGAGAGCTTCCCTCCTTAAACAGGGAGAGGGCCTGATTACGGGCATTTTGTGCTTTATCACCACTTATAGAAACAACTTTCCATCCCCTGGAACAAGCAAAAACAAAACTAAAATAGATCCAAAACAAAACTAAAAGAAACACATGTTAAATAAAATTATTATAACCAAAACAAAAATCTTACACACTGGTAAAGATTGTAAAGCGGAAAGTACATCAAACTATATATGCTATGTGGACCAATCCAATGTTATAAGCATAGCTATCATTCTCTTCTGATATATTCAACACAAGATTAGAAACTAGTCATTGCAGCTAACGTTTTTGCAAAAGAACAATTCATTTCCAACTTCAATAAGTATTCAACAAGAGGAAAGAATTAAATTCTACCTTCTCTGTAGCATATTCTCAACTCGAGATGCTTCTTTCTTGTACAGAACAAAAACTAGCACTCTGTTCCTGGTGACACGAGAAATGAAAAGAGACATCAAAAATATCATTGAACATGTGAATGAGAAAAAGGAAAAGATGAAGCTCTACTCCATTCTTAAACACTTGATAAAATAGAAAGCTTTAGAAGCCATTATACAAATGCATAAACAGAATGATGCATAACAACCATCAACACCCCCAACCAAGGAAAAGTCATTCCCAAGGATCAAGACTGTAATTGAACACAGAAATGCTTCAAACAACAGAGTGCACAAAATGAGGTAGAGGTTGGTCAAACTCAAGGTCAAAAGCCGACATATTCTGTCCAGAATGACAAAATCAATCTGATCATGAATTCATGATACTAGATTACCAAAAGGTTTCTGCAACATATTCACAAAGAGCTTCTGTTGGTGGATTTTACACATCGAAGAGGACAAAAGATTTATGAGTATATTTGAAGTTAGTGTTAAGAAGAAAAACTGCACTTAGTATACAACTGGCAAATATATACCTTCTAGATTTATGGTATTTCTCCAACAAATTTGTCAAACGTTCATCACGTGCTCTATCATCCAAGACCTTCAAAAAGTGAACGCATTGACAACATCTAAGCATTTCAATTTTCACTCAACATTGCTGTTATAATGTCAATCCAAGTCTTTAAGCAAGGACTAATCTATACCTCTACAATTTGCATGACATCATGGTTGGCAGCCAAATCTTCAGACCCAACAACTACCTGGAACAAGGTTCACGATTCATATTACAAGAGTGGAGTGCACAATAACGACAAAGAACTCCAATCAAATTTCCATACCTTAACAGGATTTGGATCCATGAATTCTTGAGCTAACTTGTGAACTGGCAGAGGCCATGTTGCACTAAACATTAGCATTTGACGAGCTGCAAGATTGCCATGATTCAAATACCAGTACAGACTAAGATAGAAATTAACTTAATAAATTCACATCTGATGGCCATAAAAGTGAAAATGAAAATTTCAAAGAATAGGAGAGAAGTTGCCCTGGGTTTCAGGCATAATCTTTCACAGATAAGGAACTAAATACATGCGCAAGAATCAGGACACCATACAAAATCTAAGGGCACCACTAGAATAACATACTTCCAATATCATAAAGAGAAAATGCAAGTGGTAGAAGTCAAGTTAAAATAAAGATAAATAAAAATACTATTGCATAACCTTAACAAATACTATAATGAAAGAACTTTAGCAAAGAAGTAAAGGAGCAAAAGAAAGAATGCTCAAACGAAGCTCAAACCATACAAGGTACGTCAACAAAGCTATGGATCATTATTCATACATTCAATCATGGTTAATTGAAATTGAATTCATTTTTACCTCATACTTTTATTCAATCAAAGCGCAATGATAGTAGGAAAATGAATTTCATACCAGAGCATGTCTGGCTCAATATAGCACGAACTTCTGGTTCGAAACCCAAGTCAAGCATCCGATCAGCTTCATCTAACACCTAATTTCGAAAAGTAGGAGTACGTAGTTATTTTTATTAGACTTAAACAGCAACAAAGAAAGTCTAATTCACATGAATCTCACATTCATTTATCAACAAGTATTTGCATATTAGCCTATGCGGCATGAAAAGCTAAGAAATATATACACACAAACAAATTCATAACTTCAGTTGAGAGTAACAGTTGCAATCTCGTTCAAGGAGGTCAGACCAAGAAACCAGCTAGAACAACTTTTGTACAGTGACGTGTAAGAGCACCCAAGCTTACCGAAGTTCTTAAAAGAAAAGAAAAGAAAAAGGAATGTATACTTCTCCTAGTGCTCTGCCCCCCTTCCACCCAAAAAAAAAAAAAGAAAGGTATGGAAACTATACACACGAGGAACGAAAAGTCCTGAAAAAGTTGGAACTATATGAGAAAATAAAGGAAATTATTATGTCATGCAAATTAAAATGCTACTTAGCCATGCCCATCATTAACTGCAACAGCTAGCAACAAACTACAGCTTAATTCAGGAAAGTCTGAACACTTTCTTGCAAGATCAGCATTTCTTTGTGCCTTAACACAAAGAAACATAAAATAAAGATATATGGGCTGCCCTTTCAACTCATAAGCATCATAATCAGCTTGAATGAAGAAAATGACATGCCACAGGAGATCAGAAGACCAAATACATACATTGACATATACTGTAAGGCATGCAAAATGAAACCATCATAGAAAACCACCACACCCTAACACAGAAGGAAGAAATGAAAAATCCAACAAGGATACAAAGCGAAGGTAACACTCAAAATCTACCATGCACCAGAACCTCCAACCTATTTCACAAGAATTCTCAATTAGTGCACAATCATAGATGTAGGTGTCAAATAGGGCCTGTACCAAGTGGCAAATTCATTATCCAGTATTTGTCTGAAATCTCGATGAAAGGGCCTCATCCAGTAAATCTTATCCTACCACTCATCCTTTTGACAAACTTTAAACCTGTATATATATATAAACATCTATGTGTGTGTGTGTGTACACATAGATATATATGTGTATATATCTATATACACATACATATCTGTGTGTGTGTGTATACCCTTTGTATCTATATGCATCAGGATCCTGATTCATAGTGAGATCATTAGTCAAGATCATGTCTTCCTGTTAAAATAAAAAGACCAGCCTAGCAAACCCAATTCATAAACCCATCTTAACAAGTGGACTTAGGCTAGTCAAAATCGCCGTGCATCTTAAATTGAGTTGTCACCATATTTCTAACCATCAAGGTTCCTAAAAAGACTGTTCACAATAGCCTGCCTCCAGAATAAGCAAAGCACATCTACATGAGTAGCACCAGTAGTGCAAAGGGGAGATACCTGACATTATGATGCCCCAACCAACAATGAAAAGACATTCTGATGCTTCTTTCATCAGTAAACTTGATACACAAGATATACAATGACAAAAAAATATAACCAAATGGCTGCCAACTTTTGCAGAAAAGCAATATCTAACTTACCACAAAAGAAACCTCATTGAGCTGGCACACTCCCATTTCGATTAGGTCCTTCAAACGACCTGGTGTTCCAATAACAATATCCTGGCAGAAAAAAGAAGATGTAATGTTAACATACTCCACATAACATCCTCCAGCCAGATCAAGAGAACAATATATTAAGAGAACAGATAAGTTAGATAAGTCCTTCAAACGACCTGGTGTTCCAATTCATGATCCAATTGTCCAGAATACCAACCCCATAAAAATGCATAGATTCAACTCAAGGAATATTGCAACAAAATCATCTGCTTACATCTCAACTAGGACCATTTATGCTAACATAAAATTACAAAAATGTAAAGCTCTTCAGAAAAGCAGCTCTATAACCTTTGATGTATGATTGCTATTCACCTTCCACACATACAATATTGCTTTAAAAGCAAGAATAACATAAAAGATTCATAGTTTGGTACAACGAGATAAACTTTCAATGAAAAGTCTGAAGTTTTTCTGCAGTGAAGGGAGCAAAATATAATTGGGATGAAAGATTACTAATTAATCATATTACCTCCTAGAAACACTAAGTTCAAATGAAGATCCCAGGACTACAAGGTTTCTAACTCAAAAAATGGGAAGAAAAAGGTAGGAACTTCGCAGAATATAGGCAAGTAAATCCCCTCAGAGAAAGTTGTATTGGTGCTGCCTTGACTTTATTTCAGTTTATGTTTCAGTTACTCAAATAAAGAAGCCACTCTCACAACAACAATTAAACATGTCTTCTCTTCAGCAATCATACAGTTAGGGAAGTCCATTATTATAACACATTTTATGCCTCCAGAGTCAACAAAACAACCTAATAGCAAAAGAGTTGAGATTAGCAGTACTTTTCAAGTGCCAACAAGCAGTTAAAACTTTTAGTATTCTACATATCCTTTTTTTAACATGTGAATGTGCTTAAACATCAAAATGAAAAGATCCATACCGTGCCCGACTTTAGAGAAGATATCTGAGGTGCTTTTGAAGTTCCTCCATATAGACAAACAGACTTCACTCCACTAGGCTGTCCAGCATCAGAAAGTACATCTGCAATCTGCACATTAATGTATTTTATTTGGCAATTGGCTGTATTGAGATGCTAAGGAAACTTAGGAAAGGATGAAAGTTATAAAACCATGAATTTCTTACCCAGATTTAAGAATTAAAAGAAAAAAACAAAAGGCATGCTTATACAGTCCTTTAGAGATATTTTTTAATGTACAACCATCCAAAGTCCCTTCCCTCTTTAACCTTTATCTAGATACTTGGCCGATGATATACCAGACACGCCTTTTTTTCCCTTTCCATGCATCAGTTGTGACATAAAACAGCAATATAAACATATGCATTTGAGAATAGTTTATTATACCACCATAATCCAAATAATATTTAAAAACTGACAAAATTAGTATCTCTTGGATATCAATTATATCAGCCAATTGAAATTACGCTTCAGCAAATGGTTGACTCATTAAGGTGCAATATTTCTCACCACAGGAATTTCAAACAACTAAAGCATTAAGCCTCTTAATTTTTTTCCTTTACCAGAGAATTAGCAAGCAGATCAAGAAATGATTAGAGCCTGTAATTCTAAGGACAGTGGAACACCTTTTATTTGCCAAGTGAACTCTTCATCTCACAATTGATCCTAATGCCATAAGAAATTCTCAGAGAAAAGAAGGTAAATAGGAACTTCAACTGGAAATAGAAAAACCAAGACATTAGTAACAATCCTCTGGCCAACTATAGTAGCATCTTTTAGGGTCCAATCAATTGAAAGCTGAGAATCTTGAACCTATACATAAGCAGTCAACTCTCTACACCCACATATTATACTGCAGCCTAACATAGTGGTGGGAATGCATATGAATTTGTAATTTGTGATTATGTATGAGCACAGAAACCAATGCCCGCATCATGACAGCTAAATTGATATAAAGCTGACAGATGCAGGTAATGGACTCAAGCAGCATCCTACTACCAATAAC
>NC_040043.1:12504516-12600915 GCF_003713205.1 Coffea eugenioides | reverse complement strand
TAATGCACCCTTTCGCTTTCACTTAGATGTGATTTGAGTCTAATTAATGCACCCTTTCGCTTTCACTTAGATGTGATTTGAGTCTAATTAGACACTATGGACATCTTTCCAAGTAAAGGTTGCCCCAATGGGGTCAATAGAAGTGGCAAAACACGAATTGTTCAGCGAAGGAGAAAAGGTATCTCATTGGGCCTTTTGAAGGACCTCTCTTATTTTTGAGCACTTTTATTGTACAGCTCGGATCACCAACCTGGTATGCATGAAAATTGTAGAGAGTATACACTTGTGAATCCTCAGACTGAGGTTGGAAAAAATCTCAATTTGGTTTTATTTCTCAAAATTCATCATGAACTCTCCAATGAGTAAGAATAAAGAATGAAATGTACATGAATATAAAAAACAATAATTGTCCAAAAATTTTATTGCTGAAAAAGTTTGAAACAAAATTTCTCATTCAATTTACGATACAAATGAGAAGAGAGAAACTTGTAAAGAGCTCCACATATACACTTTTTGGAACAAAATGTATTAACAAATCAAATATACAAAATTTTCCTTTGGAAAACAATTACAACATCTCTCAGAGGCTTTAGCGTAGAGCTTCCGGATAGATCATTTATGTTTTCATTATAGGACCTGCCCAAGAATCAAATGATACTTTCTGAACTTTATCGGATCAAAAATTGTTATCCAATATAGGAAAATATTTTCACCTTATTGAAACATTTTTATGAATGCAGGGGAGGGGGAAAAAAAGAAAAATACCCCGAGTTAGTAGGCAAAACTGCAAAATCGGTATGCATGTCCTATGGGGGAGCCCTTTTGTGCCAAGGGTAGGCCTAGCATGAAAATGCAATCCTCCAGAGCAGGCACTATACCATACCTGATGGATCTGATCAACTCATTGAGTGAAAAAAATAATTTGAAAAATTTGGCCCATTGGAATGAGAAAAGACGTTGGTCAAAATAAGGACCTCGTCCGAAGGGATTGATCACTTTTGATCGATACAAGAATTTGCAAAAACGCACGGGTTTGACCTTGACGAACTTCCTATCGAAGAGATTGGAATTCGTTTTGACAACTTTTCTCAGTGAAGCACAGGTCAAAACTCCAACTGATCAAATGGCTGGATGCAACGGATGTTTTTCTCAAAATCGACTAGGTTTTTCATTTTTGAAATTCGACATTGAAACCCTAATTGGTCAAATGAAATTGACAATTTATTAAAAATCGACCGGATTACCCTAAAAAGGGAAACAGGTCAAATGAATGGAATGAAATTTAATTTATCCAAAATTAATCAGATCACCCTAAAAAGGGTAAATTGATCAACTAGACTGAACGAAACTTGATTTATTCAAAATCGGCTCGGTTGCCCTAAAAATGGGTAAATTGGCCAAATGAATGAAATTGAACTAGTGATTTATTCAAAAATCGGCCGAATGACCCTAAAAAGGGTAAATTGGTCAAAAGACCCTAAAAAGGGTAGAATGGTCAAATGAATTGATGATTTATTCAAAAATCGACCAAGTGACCCTAAAAAGGGTAAGTTGATCAAATGAATTGATGATTTATTCAAAAATCGACCAGGTGACCCTAAAAAGGGTAAATTGGTCAAATGAAATGATGATTTATTGAATGAATTGGCAAAATGGATTGGTTGAATTGTCTGGCCAATGATTATTTCAAAATTATTGAGGTGCATTAGCCTATGAGCTTCTAAAAATCATATTTTGGCCTCAATTTATTTATCGTCCCAATAGGAGGAATCACTTGTGAATTTCTTCAAATTAATGTCCTTCACGCAAGGGATTTTTACCAATTTTTGATAAAATGGCCAAAAAGTGATTATTAGATGCTCATATTCCAAAAATCACTCTATGAAAATGATCGGATCCTACCTTACCTTGTGCACAACCCCTTCGGATGGTACGAGAAAGGTAAACGTGCAAGTCTCATTTGGATTATATATCCGAGACATAGGGTGGTTTATTCCTAACACGGGATCCCCTAAATGGCATTCCCTTTCTATGGTTTATGCATGATGCCAATTATTAAAGCGATGTAAATATGTGACAAATATGGCCTAAAGGACATAAATAATGCATCGGGGGAAAGGTCTAAAAATGAAATGTATTTATTGAAAATCAAGTGCAATAACTGAAATTTAAACAGGTGAGCTATCTAGTGGGTAAGTCACTAAAAGAGTGCCGAAGAGGCCTCTTATTGCTAAGGCATATGAATGCAAGACAAGAAAACAATGAAATGGTTAGCACAATTGATAGTACACATAACACATTGGGAGCAAATAAGAAAGGCAATACAATAAAACAAGTAAAAAGGGGTGGAACCCCTTCCCTCGTGCCTAATGTGCTTAAAAGGGTGAGGTTGACTCTAACCTAGGCAAATTCTAACATGGATGCATGAGGCTGGGGCTCACTAATGCAACTAGACTCGATAAGTCTCGGCTCCCAAGCCTTCAGACCTAAAGGCGAAGGGTCATCACTCCCAGGGCCCTCGGTCGGTGGCTCGAGTGATCCCTTAGGTAGCGCTATGGGCGCAGAGCACACCAGCCGCCTACCCAAGGCAATCGATCTTAATCCTACAAGGCGGTGTGGGAAACGCCCACGAAAAACAAAATAAAATGGGATAAAAGCAAGTAAACGTGCACGTATGAAGTGTTCCCTATTTTGAGGGAAAGGGGTGAGAACCACGCGAGGCTCTAAAGGTGACACACACCCCCCCCCAAATGCAATGCAAGCGCGAGATACATACATCCAATCAACCAATCATACACACGTGAGTGAGGGAATAGTTTGATACGTGCGCGAGGCGAAAAAGTCCTAAAATAGAAAATGCAACCCTAATATCCAAATGCAATGCATAAAAAGGGTAGAAAAAGGAAACGAATGGCTAAGTCAAATGCTTGGACCCACTTAGGAATTCCCCAGTGGAGTCGCCAACTGTCGCGCCCCACTTTTCGATATGATGGGTGTGTGGTGTGTGAAGTGTGGTGTGAACGTGTGCAAAATGAAAAGTAAAAGGCCATGGGACTTTGGAAAGCGACGATTTGGCCAAATGACAGTTTTTAAAAAGGGTTTTTTAAATATGAAAACGGAGTCGCCACTTGGTATAGATCTGGGGTGTACCAAGTCACCCAAAAAGTGTTTTTTAAAGACAAAGTAGTAAAACCCTTTTTAAAACGACTCCTAGTCCACGTAAGCCAAAGAAAAAGGTTCGGGGGTCACGTTTGACAAAGGGGAAGGCAAGGATAGAATCCAAGGCACCCCTTTGACCTAGCCAAGGCTAGTTGCGCGACTTAACCTTACCTTTCCTAATTTTCTACCCAATATATGTTCGCACGTTGGATATGACTATATGAATGCAAAACGGGAAGAAAAATGCAATCCTAAATTCTACGATGTCTCTCGTGAGGCTTTTGGTCCCAAACCACATGAATTGTGGCGGCCAACAAAGGAAAACCCCATAGAGGTCGATTAATGCAAATGAGACTCAAGTGTGCAAGTGTGAAAGTGTATGAAAGAAATTAAAAATCCAAGTGTTTGTGTGCAAGTGTATGAAAAGGTGCACGTGTGCAATTGTATGAAAATTCCAAGTGTTTGTGTGCAAGTGTATGAAATATAGTGATAAGTGCATATAGGTGTAATTAAATGCAATTTTGTGAAGTAGAAATCAAAATGAACAATAAGGAAAGGAAAATGTGAATTGAAAAGAATGAGTGAGTGATAAATGAGAATGAATGATCCTAAGGGAATGCATCAGGTCGGGTATGGGAATGACTCCTAACTTGTCGACTTCGATTTTCCCTTTGATTAGAAGGCGAAACTAGCGTGCTAAGGCTATCGAGTAGCCACACTCGCTCGTTTCCCTTATCAGAAGGGGACCCTCAAGCAAATGGACCCTACAACTATCATGATATGCAAAAATCCTAAAATGAAGGGAAAGGGGGTTCGAGGAGCATGCCAAGTGATAAAACTAGGGAAAATGCGTGATATGTAGTGAACAAACAAATGATATGCTAATGAGGGGAAATCCCTAAGGGTCTAGCATTGGACTAGCCCATTCTACGAATTCCGACTAGCGTTGGACTAGCGGAGATGTACATTCATCCATTCCATTCATTCATGGCTAAGAAAGCAAGTAGACATGCCAAAACGCTCGTAAACACGTAGCACGTAGCACTTAGCATGCTCGACTAGATGCAAGAGCCTACTAAAGCAATTTAACATGTAACAACAAAAGCAAGCAACCAAGGGGAAGGGGAAATGGACCAGATGCTCTCCGAGCACTATCTATTACAAGCCAAGAGGTGTACACATACCCCATAAAAGCGTAAAGGGAAAGGGGAAATGGACCAGATGCTCTCCGAGCCCTATCTATTACAAGCCAAGAGGTGTACACATACCCCATAAAACTTAAATAACAGTAAAAGTAAGTAAATGCATGCAAAGAGGTAAGGAAAGCGAAGTAGACAGGCATATTCACATAACACGTAGGAGCACATAGGGTCAAATGAAGTGCAAATGAGGGATAGAGTGTACCTCTCTTGGAATGGAGTCCAAATGAAGTGAAATTATTCAATTACCCTCCAAAATAATAAACAGGTCATGGCACCACTTTATTTAAGAAAAATCAAAAGAAATGGGCAAAACAAGGCTCACTTAGTCATAAAGCTCTTAAATTCATGCATGAAGTGCAATTTAAACAAAGCAAGGTGGTTAATTGGAATCAAACAAGCAATGAAGTTGCACAAATTAAAATTACCAAGGACCAAATTGATGAAATTATTCAATTGGTTGGGTCATAGTGGAACAAGGAGAAGCTTGAGGGATTAAATTGATTAAGTATTCAAATTACTTGGGCCATAGTGGGTCAAGAGGGGACTTGGGGGGTTAAAGAGCAATTTTTCTGAAAGTTTCATGCATGCACGAAGAAACCATTCAGCAAGCTAAGCTATTTTTCTGCTAAAAGCTTTTGGCAAACCAGAAAACAATCGCGACTTTCTTTTTCTCAACCTTAACACCACTTTGATCGAAAAATCTTCTAACCAAACCATCAAGGCATAAATCTAACACCAAACAAGCAGGTAAATCAAATTCAAAGTGAGCTTCTGCAATTATTTTGCTCTTATGCTTTCAGCCAACAAACAAATCCACACGCATAGCTTTGTCTATAAAAAAAAACTGATTTCAAACCCAAACATCACAGCTTTAAACCATGCGAACTACATACCAAACTCATGTCATTAACCTCACTTAGCCACAGCTGTCTATCCTTAGAGGAACTAATCACAGCAATTAAGTGTAAAATGTAGCAAAAAAAAAAAAATTCTGCAATCAACAAACAAGCAAACAGGCTGCTGTATTTTAGCCAAAACACATCTACGCGTAGAGTAGTGGCCTGCCGTGCCATGGCTTCCTAAACTTCAGACTTCATGAGCTGCAACAAGTTGTTGCAGCTAACATGGCATTCACAGTTTCATGCAACAAGAGAGAGCAGCCATAGAAAGAAACTGTAAGGGAAAAAAAATGCAGCAAAAGTCCTCGGCAATTTTCTCATGCTAAGCATCTATTACTTCGCCTTGACAGATTCACAACCTCTCAAGCCGAAACCCACCCTCATGCTCTTATCTAGCTTATCACACATGCAAGGAAATGGCGAAACCAGAATGAGGAAAATCTTTATGCACACTCATGAAATGAAACTGCCGCAACAAGCCAAAGAATGCGGCCACAGAATGTAGCAGAAACAGAATGCAGCAAGAATTTTTAGTGTTAGAACATGATCCAAACATTTCAGCCCCTAATCTAATTCCTCTTTCCAATAGATTGGTCAACCAGCAAACTAAATGGCCGACACTTTGGTGAGTAAATGCGGGCAAGAGAAACAGTAAAGAAAATGCGAGGCCCCATTTGTTCTGCTGCAAACCGCACCCCAAAAACTCTAACAAACCCAAACCACGCAAATGGGGACCCCAAGAGACAACCCACAACAACACCAGATTAGAGAAAATTATGATCTAGCCGAAACATGATTCATTAACACAAGTGAAGAATGGGACATTAAAACAGAAATTTCATTGTCATTCCCCTGATTTTGGTCTGGCAAACGTACAAAGTTAACCGCAAACATCAAACGAAAACCGCACGGGTTCATCAGGTAAACTGTATAAGGAACTTTGAATCCATTCTTTCTAACATAATTCGTTCATGGCCTTACATGGAATCACAGACCATCAAACACAAGCATGGCAATGTAATAACATCAGTATCAAATGGACTTTGAAGGATTGAGGAGACACTAACGTACCTGGACGGTAAAAAACACTTCTCCCTCTGTTTTCTTCTCCGGTGAAGCAGGGAGGCGGCAGGGGTGGATTCCGTTGCTGCTAAGGTTTTGATTCGAACCTAAAGACTCCTCTCCTTGCTCCTCTCGCTCTCTGCTATCGCCGAAGCCCCTCCCATGTTCTCCTTGTTCTTTCGGCCGTAGCTCCTTCTCGGTTCCCTGTGTTTTCACTCAGCCCAGCCGCCAACCACCTCAGCCTCTCAACCTTAAACCTATCTCTTCCAACCTCACTTCCCTTTCAACCAGAAAACTCTCGCTCACTCCCGGCTCTCCTCTATCCAGCCCGTAGGTTTCTTTCCCTCAAAACCCCCCAGCCGTCGTTCAGTCATTCCTCCCTTTTCACTCTCGGCTGTTTTTCTTTCCTGCAGCCGCTCACTCCTGCTGATTTCTTCCCCCTCTTTCCAGACCACCGAACTCTCCCTTGCGGCTCCCCTTTCTCTTCCTTTTATATTGGAACCTCCAACCCTAAAACACTCAGCACTCTCTTCAAATATTGCAGCCCAAGGGGCTCACCGAGGCCCTCTCTTGCAAGCTGCAAAAACGCAGCTTGCAAGTCGCGTTTCTCTCTTTTTTCTTTTTTCTTTTTTTTTTTTTTTTTTTAACTTTCCACTTAATAAATACAGAAATGATAAAATATAAATAATAATAATAATAACAAATTGCCAAAAACCAGGTAATAATAATAATAATAATGAAAATAATTTAAAAACTAAACAACTAAAAACAACAAAAATGGCCATTTTCCATCTTTTTGTTTGTTTCATTTTTCATATTTTTCATTTTTCTTTCAAGAAAGCATTGAATTTAAATTACAAACGACTAAATCATATTTTTTGAATGCTTTTTCTTTTTTTTTTCAACAAATTCTATGATAAAACTTAAAAAATAAAAATAAAACTGGAAACTAAAAACTAAAAATGAACACGACAAAATAAAAAACTAAAAATGAAATTACACCAAAAATTTGGTGTCTACATAAAGTTTCAACAATTGGAAGAATTTAAACATTTAAAGTTGGAACAAGTTAGCCCTTTTTGAATGAAAATGCAAAAATTTGAAGAACTTATGGGCCATAGTGAAATATTGGAAAAGATTTTAGAAATTTTTTTACAGAGTTTCTCCTTATAAATGGATGAAAACTCTCTGCCAACAAACCCAATTTCAGGCAAATTATCCACATGGCAAATAATTCAAACACAATTCCAACGTTTCTAAGCATTTAAGTCCACAAAATATCATCATATTGCAAGTTCAAATATTTCCTCCCCCACACTTAAGCTTCACATAGTCCTCAATGTGAGAAAAGAAAAATAAATAAATAGTAAAAGAAAATAATACTCATATGAACTTGCGCAGTCCAAATCCATGGCCAAGTGATGAATTTTCAACCTTATTTGGGAAAGAATGGAGAGTTTAATTATTGTACCCTGGAAAAAGACAAAATCAAAACAAATCAACTTCTTAAAAATAAAAGTTTGCAATCAACAAAAACATGCAATTCAAGGAAAAAGGAAAAATGATCAAGCATGTGGAACCATACAATGTTCAAGGAATAAAAATCATGAAATGAGTTAATCTTTGATAATCAAATATATGCATTAGTATCCAAAACAAAGGGAAGCTAATTTCACACAATAAATCCACCATCACGAACAAAGTAAGTTCCATTTATACATTTAGTCATCAATGATCAAATCCCCTCAAGTACAAAAGTAATGTCAAAATGGAGGCAAACACACCAAACCAAAATATAAATGACCTTCGTGAGAATTCATGAAATACTAAAAACTATTGAACCACAAAAATTGTAAGTGCATTTATGAATTTCATCAATTAAGGCTATCTTCAATTCACCTCTTCTTTTAGAATTACCTAAGAATTCAAGAAATCATTTAATCAAGCACCTTTTCATTCATTAGGTAATCTAAATTATTCACATGAATATCAAAAACTCCCACTAAGCTAATTAAAATGCTACATTTGGCTACTTAATATGCAACTTTGTTACCAAACCAAATTAAGTACAAAACTAGCAATAATTCACCAAATAAATACAATAAATACAAATCACAAAATTTATTTATTACTAACAATCACCAATAGCATCAATAAGCTCAAATAAATACACTTAATTTCACATATAAAAATTGCCTAAAAATGGAAAATATTCAATCATGGCAAAATTCAAATTACAAAGTTAGGTGAATAATTGTTACCTCAAATTGGTTTGGTGATGTTAAGTGATGAATATGATGTGAAAACCCCCAAGAAACTTACTCCAATTTGACCTCAATTGAGCGATTTCAAGAAGGTAGAACCCTAACTGATGGTAAGTTTGAAACCACTTTAGAATTATTTTTGAAAAAATATGAACTATGAAATTCACTCTAGAGGATGGGAGAAAGTGATTTGGTGAAGGTTATTTGAAGATTAAATGGTGAAAAGTGGTGTTTTAGTGAGTGGTGTGTGTTTGAGATGTTAGTGTGTGATTTGGGTTGAAGAAGAAGGGAGAAAAATTATGAGGAATCCGTGAAACGGATTCATCTTACGCTGGTTACTATTTATAATCCGGCCAGAAATTGGAGGGACTGCTGGGCAGAATTTTTTTTTTTTTTTTTTTTTTTTTTGCTGTTGCATATCCGGCTGGATTCTTGGCCGGATTTGCAACAGTGGTTTTTTTTTTTTTATAATCCGGCCAGATTTTCAGCCGGATTCTGGCCAGAATGTCCGAAAAATTTTTTCTTTCTCCCTTGACTATCCGGCCTTCAATCCGGCCAATATTTGGCCGGATTTATGGCCAGATTTGCCGCAGAAAAAGCTATTTTCTGTAGTTTTTTCTCCAAATTTACTTGGCCAACCTTCCGCATTCCACTAGTATCCACTTGCTTTCATATTTTTTGAATAAAATCCAAGTTTAACAAGATCATGCATGATTATAATTTTAACATGAAATACTTTAAATGCATGAAATGCAGTAATTGAACATGAAAACTTCCTTTTTGCCTCAATATAGACACTTTTGTCATTGAAATCATTTGCATGAACCCTTGCTATTGCCACCTACAAAACACACAAAAACACTGGTTAAACAACTAAAATTTACTAAAAATAAGAAATCGTTGGGTTGCCTCCCAACTAGCGCTTCTTTATAGTTATTAGCTTGACTATATCACCTCATTATCAAGGAGATTTAGTTGATGAATAATCCACCATTTTAGGCCTTGGTGGATCATTAAATGGTGACTTTATAGCAAAAGTCACATGATCTAATAATGTGAGAAATGAAAGTGACTTACCTATCCCAAGTGTTTCATAGATATTATCTTGAATATGCACCACTTGAAAATTCACCAAAGGAAATGCCATGAGAGTATCTTGGGTAGGAATACCTTTAAAACCTGTACTTTTTATACACTCCTCAAGAGGGGTGAAAAATGAGTCATTAAAGCTCACCTCTTGAGATTCAAAGTTAGCTCCAAAGATATTATTATGTAAAATGGACATTTCCTCGTTGAAACACAAGTTAGAATCATTATGTTGATCAAAATGCGACCCATTTTCACATACAACATTCCCACCATTCATGCTAGGATCTTTTTGCAAATTATTAGAGGAAATAACTTCACACAATGCATTCAATTGCTCATGTATTCTACCAAAGTGAGAAGCTAATTCATCTATTCTTTTCTCAATCCTATCAAAACGGTCGGAAGTTGCATTTGCTAGCTTTTCTATTGCTGAATCAAATTGATTAGAAAAATTTTCTACAGCTAGCTCCCAAGATACATTAGAATCATTAGCTAATGGTTCACTTTCTAATTCCCAAGGTAGAGGTGTATTAACTAACTTCTCTATTGCCAACTCCCAAGATGGTTTTGATTCATATTGGACACTTTCAGGTTGGTAATCATAAAAATATGGATAATCACTATATATACATTGATTATCCCAACCATAAGCAGGAGAATTGCTCCAATTAGCACTATATCGATCAAAACAAGGATTGTAATACTCTAATTCATCATGATAATCCATATTTTGTACTTGCATACATGTATTAGTAGCATGATAACCTCCACACAAGCCACAAATCACATGATAAGAATTAAAAGCATTAACATTCCTCCCTTGCTCAATTTTATGCATAATTGTGTCCATTTGAACTTGTAACATCATAACATCAAATTTAGTCATTAAGCACCTTAAACCATTTTCAAAAGACATACATTCAGTAAATTCTTGGTTACCTCTGTTGAAGGAGTTTTGCACTTGGTAACCATCCATTGCCAATCTTCCATTTCTCAAGCATTGTCCTCCAAATTGACCTACCCTTCTCATCACCTAAAATTGCTTTTAAACAATCTCAAAAGCAAAATTAGTAAGAAGAATAGGTGATAAAACACATACACACATAAAACACTAAAATTATAGAAAATAACATTCACACTATAACTAATAAAATGTCTAAACTAATAAAGTTGCTCTTCACACCAATATTGCCAAATCTTCCCCGGCAACGGCGCCAAAAACTTGACGAGCATAGGGTATACATATAACATTAAGCTCATCCTAATCAAATTTTACATTTATAAACTCTTAAATACCCAACACGCGATTTATCGCAAGTATATGAATCGTGAGCTAGTATAGGGTATTAAGGGTCGATCCCACAAGAAAGATTGCAATTACCGGCACTACTAAAGCTTCTCTATTATTAGGACTATCAATGAATTATAACAAGTAAAACCTACTGAACTTATGCAAGAAAATAACAAATGAAAGTTCCTTTGGTTGTGGTATCCCTAACTACTCATGCAAGTGCTATATTTGGATCATTGAATACTACTATCTAGACTAGTTATGGTGTAATTTCCTTATGCATATGAAACCTATTTTCGTAGTGAATCAATTATACTCATAACTAATCCATACATATTCTCATGGTTATGAAATTAGCTACAAGTTCATTTTTTCAGTGAAATTACATGAAATCAATCACTAAAACCACATAGGTGCACCTCTACTCTCGTGAGTGTACTCCCTATGTTTAGCACTTCTTGAACTAGTGTTAAATCTCAATTTTCATTGCAGAAACAACACCTTAGATAATCACAATTAATGGTACCAGATTAATCATGATTTTAAAGAGTTAAAGTGCTAAATAACTTGCTCAAATCATAGCAATCAAATAGCCAAATAATAAACACTAACAATCATAGAAAGTTCAACCAAACCCAAGGCATAAACTTTAAAGACACATAATAAACACAAAATCCAGAACTTGTATATTAACTATACTTAAGAATCTGATACAAAAGATAAAGAGTTGGAGAAGAGATAACCCATGTCACTTGAGCTTCAACTCATCCTTCTTCATCTCCATCTTCATCCTAATCTAGCTAACATACAAAAATGGATGAACTATACTAGTCTACATTAATGCTAACCTAACACTCAAAAGATGAAAGAGCTACATTTCTGCACTCTCCAAGTTCTCCGGCATGTCTCTCTACTCTTCTTCAATCTTGCAAGTTTTGACTATATAAAGATGAAAGAAGTCAAGAAAATGAGGCCTATACCACCCTTTTACAGCTGCAAAGTAGTTCTCACATATCTGGCATTGCATGTGATTTGTTGGAGGTGAAAATAAGTTTTTCGCATAAAGAGCAGCCTTCTCTGACCACAATCTGGCCAGAAATCCGGCCAAGTTCCGGCTGGATTGCTACTGTGATATTTTGGTGCACTTTTGTTCAATTTCCAGCTCTGCTCCGATTTTGCATCAACTTCAACTAAACTTTTGTTGATGATAAAAGCTAATTTAGATCTTGACCAAAACATAAAACTTGTAGCCCATTGAGTTAGATTTCCAATGCATCAAGAATCACCTCATTTGGATCTGTGTAGTCTGAGAAATGACCAAAATACCCTTGACTGCTCACTGCCCTGTTTCAGCTTCGACCAATAGAAATTAGCTACTGTAATTCAGTTTTTTGACCTGGAAAACCTTCAAACTGGATTCAGATATCTTCACCAAAGTTGTAGATCTATCTCTTATCTTCAAATTAGTTTAAGAATCATCTCAATCCGATCATTGTAACTCAAGTTATAGCCAAAATATGAAAATATGTCAAAACTGTCAAAATGCACAAAATCCAAGTAAAAAGTGATAAAAACCTCATTTAATTACTTAAAAGCATTTTTCACCCATTATAGCCAAAATGATTCATTTTCTTCCAGTAATATAACCAAAGTGACTAAAAATAATATAAAATATCATACAATTATTACGTAAATTAGTCACTTATCACTGACCTGACCTAAATTATGAGCGTCTCACTGCTACTTCAACTATTGTACACTTTTTACCATCACTCTGTAACTTTAAAAATCAATTAACCTGCAGAACAAGCTCCTTACCAGTTGGATTTATCAGTAATAATAGAAATGTAAATTTCAATACTTTCACCTCAAAAGTAACTGCAAAATACGTCAGTTGGAATGATCCTATTTAATTATGTTAAAAATATATCACTACTTGTAGAAATATAGAGTTCAAATCACCTCTTATTTAATTATGTTTAAGTTGTTAAGAGTTTCCCACACAATCCTTCATTCAACAGCTGTGACGTGTGGTCTTAAGCAAGAATTTTTTTTTCCTCACCCTCAATGTGAAATGTGACTCACATATATAAATAATCTCATAGCAATATATGTTCTTACTAATCACGGATGTGATGCTTTTACACAGGAATGTATAGATTCCAGTTACATGCAACTAATCACTGTTTAAGCATACGAATTAACCATCACGAGCTAAGACGCAGAGGCAAGCCAAGCTCCAAAGCCAATTCCCAGTTGGTTCTAGTTAAAGGGATCTTTCCATTTCTTTTATTTGGTTTTTAAGTAAATGGATATATGTGATTTTTGTGGATAATCCATATAAACCTATATTAATTTAATGATTTTACTTTGGTCAACCATTTAAAACCAATACCATAAATGGATAATCCAAATCCATTTAATTATGGATTATATGGATGGATAAATGGATCTCAATCCAAATTGCCACCTCTACTTAGAAGACTAAATCGGTTACTAGACTGGTTTTAGGGCAGCAGCTGATTGAAGTTTGTCATGAGCTTCACAAAAGGAATCGGCCCTGTAACCTCAGCAACTTGAGTCGGTTCTAAGGCCCGTTGTCAAGCCAACATTTTGAGCAACTTGCACAACTTGTGCAACTTGCTTTCTTGTGAGCTATTCTTCCCAAGTACCTCAAGTATTGGCAAGACATTTTGGTGGTTAGAAGGAGAATACAAGCATTAACAAGAAACACCTTTTGTCACTTCAAATCTTCTTAATTCTATTAGAGCCATAATTGTTGAATTTTGAAGCCAAGTTTTATCAAATGTTCACACAAGAAGAAAGACACAAGTAAAAGGGTTTGAAATTTTCTTTGTTTATAGAATCTTGTGACTTCATTTTAAGGAGCTTTTGGGAGAGTGAAGACTTCATCACAAAAGTATAATTTTCACTTTTTCTTAGTTTCGGTTAGTGTAGAAGCAGTTTAGGTTAGTTAGTTCATCCTTTCTTATATGAGGATAAACAAAGATGAAGTTGGAGGATGAAGAAGACAAGGAGAAATGCTCATGTGGCAAGGGGGTTTTTCTTCCTTCCTAATTTTTTATCTTTTGTAATAGATTCTAAGTTTGGTTTTTATACAAGTTTAGATTTTATTTTCATTATGTATTTTTAAAGTTTATGCCTAGAAGGGTTGATGGCTTATTCAATGGCTACAATCAACTTCTGATAAGCTCATTATGCTACCAGATTTATGGTAGCATCGTTATTTGGAATGTTGTAGGAATGTGTGAACAACAATCTAGATAATGTTTTATAAACTGTCCTTTTGCAATGGAATCAATTGCTGAATTCAATGAATTTAAAGGACAGGATGCAACATCTTGATCCATTCTCTAGAAGTTCAATCTTGATTCCATCCGTCTTTGAAGTATAATATGCAAATCAGTTATCAGAGATAGCTCTTTGATTCAACTCATAATTAGGTTGAAGTGGATGGATAGCCTAAGACGGAGAAGGAAAAAGGGTAATTTACCTAAATAATTCAACTTCTAATTCTGAAAGTAGCCAAAACTTTTGAGTTCTCCTCAAAGTAGAGTTTTTGGCCGTTTGAGAAAGCAACTTCAAAGTCACCATTTGGAAGGATAACTTTAGATTTTTTTTTTATCCAAAACCACCATTATCTCTAGTTTGTTTGTTCTAAATTAAGTTGCCTAGAGTTGCCATCTCAATAGCAACTTTAAAGTCACTTTTGCCATTTAAAATAGTGATCTTGAAGTTGCCATATCAAATGACAAAAATATTTACTTTAGAAACAACATAAAAGTCTTTATACTATAATTTATAGGGAAAAATACACTTTTCATCCCCAATGTTTGGGTGAGCAACCAATTTCATCCTCAAAGTTTCAACAAGAACACATTTAATCCTCAAACATTATCAATTTTGGTCAATTTAGGACAATTGATGGAAAACTTTTGATATTGGATAGAAAGTAGTCACATGAAAGCATACTCCGTTAGTTTAATTTATTGCAGCCAACAAAATGGGGAAAACTGTCTTCTTTTTTCATTCGTTTCTCCTTCTTTCTTGAGTATATGCTCTGGATTTTCTAGCTCTAAGTTTTGCAGGCAAAGTTTCACCATGCTCAATACCTATTATTCTACTTGTAATAGCAAAGGCCATGGAGAACCTAGAGTGCTAAAATAAGAAGTAGAAGTTCTACTTCTTCGATTTCATCAACACCTGTCTACAATTGTGGATTGAGGACAAAACTAACAACTTGTTAGCGGGACGACAATTTGAAAGAAGATTTCTTGTTGTTCTTTGTGGCCGGTAAGAACTCATTGTACTATTGACACACCAGTAAAACTTTGATTTTAACAAATTTTTGAATCGTGTTTTATTAGAGGCTCGACAAGTGCAAGTATTTTGATAGGTTGATGAGGAAATGGTCCAAGAGGAAGGGTACTTATACCTAGTTTACCAAAAATGGTGAATAAGTTGGAAGAAATAGTTGAAAAGATACGAAAGAGGGAGAAAATTTTCATCAACATTATTGTGGTCTTAATGGTGTTGTTGGTTTTGAGTTGGAGGAGAACAGGCAAAGCAAATGGAAAGTGGCGCAAGCTGTTGCTAAGTCTAGTATGAAATCTTGCTAAATTTGCCAGACTGAGATTGTATTTTGTGGAAACAAATGTGTTTGCTAGAATGCTAGTTGGATAATCCTTTGTTTGTAAGAGGTAGGGTTTAGTATAAATGTAGACTAAAGTAGCAACAGAGAAGTATGAAAACCAGCTATTGATTGATCAATTATGTACGTTTTGCGTACGAAAGTGGACATTTTCGGTTTGTAAGGAAGCTATTTTGTGTATGAAAACTTGCTGAAATCTCAATTTTTACATATGATTTTGGTCACATAATTTGTTCCCAATTTTGTACAGTTGCAACTCAATTCTGATAATAGTTACACTTATATATATATATATATTCTTAATGAGTTGTAGAATAAAATAAAAGAGGACAAGACACAGGATTATGAAAACCAATGGAGCAAATTGACACCATCATTTACAATCCTCCAAATGGTCCTATTGAGTTGGGACCATAAACAAAAAGTAAAACCAAAGTCAACAATGAGCTAATCCCTGTTTTACATATAGTAGTATTCAACATGATTACAATGAGATCTCTGTTTGGGGGTGACCGATCATTTAATTCCTTCATTTGTAAGGACATTTTTCTTCAATGGGGTTCTTCAGGGATCCGCTTTCACCAATCTTCTAGCCAATAGTCAGCGGATTGTCTGATTGATGATAGTGAGAATATTGGAAAAGTTCTTCATTATTAAAAAGGGACAAAAGAATGAAAAAGAAGATAATTTTTGCTTTTTTGTTGGCTGCAATAAATTACACTAAAGGAGCATGTGTCTCATGTGACTACTTTCCATCCAATTTTAAGAGTTTTCTGTCAATTATCCTAAATTGACCAAAATTGACAATGATTGAGGATTAAATGTGCTATTGCTGAAATTTTGAGGATGAAATTGGTCTCTTACCCAAGCATTGGGGATGAAAATTGCATTTTCCCCATAATTTATAAGGGTTAAATGTGCATTCGGAACATCTAAATAAGGCTCTTGTTCGGACGCCACTAAGAGACAGCCACGTGTCTTACTTTGTTATTAAGGACAGAGATAAAAAGACAAAACTCGTATCTTTTCAGTCACTCCTAAACCAGGACCAGGGGCCAGGACGGTTACCAGGCCACAACTTCTGAAACTTTTGATGGCCCAGATTAGATGAGCTAATATCAACGTACAAAACGAAGCCACGTCGCAAAGTGAAATTAGCTGAAGACAACGGTGTCGTTTTATTGAGTGGCAATTAAAAAAAAATTATGGAAATGGATGGAGCATCATCGTCAAACGACGTTTGCATAGTACAAATTTATCCCGCCCAAATTATTAATGAAAAGTTCCTTTTTATCACTTTTCCCATTTCCCAAACCCTTTCCCCATTGTCTGCTAATTCCCAAAATCACTCCACAAAAGAACTGCCATTTCACTCCACAAAATCACTCCCATTTCACTCCCCGTTGTCTGCTAATTCCCAAAACAACTGCCTGAATTCCTCCTAAAGAAGACCGATGGTGTTTTTTGGAGGGGGAGAAACTGCATAATCCAAGGCCCTGGGGTGTTGCAATAGTTGGAGATTTCAAATTTAATCGAGGTAAGAAACTCTATTTTGTTGAAATGATCGAACAAATTTATCTTTTGTTAGATGTACCGGGCTATGAACTAAAAATATTTACACACTATTTAGACAATATACACACTATTTAATATGGAATTTTGAGGGAAAAAAAGAAAGAAAGATGGAATGCCCAATGAATTGGGCATGATTTGTACATAGGTTTAGTGAATGTCTGCTATTTCAAAAAAAGATGACTAGTAGTTAGGGTTAAGTTACATGTGGTTTAATTAGGTTTACAATTTATTGCTTTATTAGGACAACAGAAATTTCAACGCATATAAAATAAATTCTTGTGGTAGGTATAAGAGAATCATGTGAAAAGTGAAAAAAGATTTTGTAAGTTGCTTGCTTCTTTTCTTTGCTTATTTTGAGAATACGATGACTGTCAATAGTCACAGTTGAGCAGAAATTCTTATTTATGAGATATTCTTTCTTTTGTTGAAAATTTCATCCTACACAAGTTTCTCATTATCATATTTTGTTCACATGAAAGTTAAAATTTTGTGATGGAATACTCAGTTAATTGGGCATGAATGGAATATAGGTGACCATGAATGTCTCTTATTTGAAATCACAAAAATGATTGATAGTTAGGGTTAAGTTACAACTGGTGCAATTGGACTTACAATTTTTTGATTTGTTTGGACAATATAAATTTCAATGCATATAAAAGAAATTGTTGTAGGAAGTATAAGAACATCATGTGAAAGGTGACAGAAGAGTTTATTAGTTGCTTGCTTTTTTTCTGTACCTATTCTGAGAATGCAATAACTGTCAATATTCACAGTTAAGCAGCAATTCTTCTGTTATTGCTATTAATTTGTTATATGATTTTGGATTGAGAGTTTAGTCAAATAAAGTTGGCATGACATATTGTTATGTTGTTTGTATCAATTGATATTTTTCTTGTACATAATAGTTATTATAGTTTACAAACCCACAACATGGTAAAAAAACAGAGTGTTCTTTCACTTGTGTATAGTGTACATGGTAAAGAACAAACTGTAAGTATGGTTATTCAATTGTTGGTTTTCTGGTTATCTAGGAGTTCCTTTCATTAGGTAATGGCATAATGTTCATTAATCAATTGATGGTAATTGATTGTTTACTTAGGAATTGCAATTTTGACAATGGCATAATGTCCATTGTTGCTGTTAACATCATTGGAAACTCCATGACTATTTAATATTAGGGAGTGGGGTAGAAACAGTTGTTAGATCAACCGTCTGTAAATAGTATAACATTTTTTGAACATTTTGTAACTTTATTTAAACCTCTTGTACATTTGTAACAACAGAAGTGTGATAACACTCACACTTCTGTGAAGAAACCTCAGGGGAGGTTTTTGAAATTATCCCTTATGTTTTTGTCATGTCATTTATTTTGGTGCAGTTTGAAACAATACATTATGGGACGTCGGGGAACCAAGAAGATGAATCTTACAAAAGATAAAGGCAAACAGGTTGAGGAACATTATGACAATAATCCGGTAAAGCCGGTTAAGCCACCAAGTGATTTCATTGCATACAGATATATATGGTTTTTTAGAAGGATTATTGTCTACAGTTGGGGCTTTGAATTAGTTAAAAAATTCATGATAAAATCAAAAGTCTATGTGATGGATCTAATCATATTAAATCATGGTAGGATTGACTTCGCACGCAAGCAAAAAGCAAAGGGAAAGGCATTAACAATGAAGAAGCTGAACATAGCTGCTAGAAATGCATGGAACAAACTAAGTGATGAGAAGAAACTTGTATGGAAGAATGAAGCAGATATGAAGAAAATATAAGGAGTTGATGAAAATCTACAAGGAGTCTATAGCGGATAGGGGAGAAAGCATAGAGAGTGATGTAACGAAACAAGTAAGGACGTAGCATCAAATTTTATTGTTTTTAAATTAAATGATTTAGAAGTTTCAAAGCGCAAGTGCAAGTATTGGGCTGTTATTTGTTAATTTTTATCAACATTGTTATATTGTTTTTGTAGGCTTACAGGTTTAGGTGTACACCAGCTAAATTCTTAAAGTTTGTGGGTCGTATTGATGGGGTGAAAATAACTGCAATAGAAGAAATAGGTTTTGGTGGATTACTAGAGATCCAATGCCATATCCTTCCAAAGGATATATGCACGTGGTTGGTGAATAATTTCAATCCAACTCACTCATATATACAACTTGAAGGTGGACGTGTACTGCCTGTAACATCAGAGGATATAGCAAAGGCTCTTACAATAATTGATTGAATCCCACAAATACGCCCAATGGTCTGTATTCCTTGTTGGTTTTATATGTGGTGTCAAATGTAACCACATCCCCAAAATAGGTATAATCCATCAGCATTGATGCATCAATCCAAAATGTATTTGTAATTTGTTCTTCACAATCAAGCTGCTCAGCGTGGAAGAATGACGGATTCTCCAATTTTTGTTCTTCAAAGTATCGTAGCATTGCACTAGCTTCACCATACTTTAATCCCCTCTCTCTTTTTGTTCATAGATAGCGTTTTAAGTCATCACGAGTATAGCCAATATTGCCTAATCCACCTACCTTTTTTCCCATGAGTTCATGGGATTGTTTCAAGGATATTTCTGCATCATTTGCAATCTCAGTTTGGGCTCCTTAAGAAATACTTTCTTTTCTTTGCGAACACATCATATAAGCACATTCTAGAATATGTAGTGTGTGATTATGCTCGATTACCAGATCTTGAACCTGATACTTCATTGTTTCTCTGCTCAAAATTATCCCTATTTTAGTTTCACATTCGATTTTTGTTTCAGCCCGAGTTCTCTTTGGTTTTACATCTCCTTCATATCGTCGTTTGAAACCTTCTTTGCAACATGTGTACCTTCTCGATGTAACTATACCGTCTTTATCCTTGTTCAAGTAGTCTTTCCGAACACTGAACCCAACAATTAATTCGTACCTATTGTAGAAGTTGTATGCCTCATCTTCTTACTGAAACTCCATGCCGATCTTAGGACACAATGCTTCCTCCATTGTGCTGTATTCGACAAAAGCATTTTTTGCTATTGTTTTTCAAGACAAATTCAAGGTGAATTAGTAGCATATTATCATACAACAAATCATTAGCTTATAAATCTTGGTATTACTTGATCTGATTCGTTATATGATTTATTACCTTATTATTTTTAAATACCCATTTAGGGGTGGCAATTTCTGATACGACCTGAAAACACGATATGAACCTAACACGAAATTAATGGGTTTGAGTTGAGATTTCGGGGGTTTGGGTCAGAATCGGGTCGAATTCGATAAACCCGAAAAGAAAACATGTCGATTTTGGGTCAACCCGTGGTGACCTGATATGACCCGATATGACCCGTTTACGAATTAAAAATAATTTAATAAACATAAAAATTATTTTATCTAACTAAACTAAGTTATTTTTTTTTTCAAAGGCATTAATTACTTAATCCTAAATGAATTTATTTAACTTGTATGAAGTTGAAATTATTATATTTGGACAAATAATATATTATATTATTTTTTACTTTTATATTGTTTTAATTTATTTTATATTTGGTTTGGGATAAAACACTTTTACGGTATTTAATTTATTTTAGATTTGGTTTGGAATTATTTATTTAAATTTTTATTACTTGATTATGTAATTAGTTTTGTGAGAAATTGATTTTATTAGAAATTACAGTGATAAATTAATAAATTAAAATTAAGTTTCGGGTCATTTCGGGTCGACCCGCCAACCCGAAATTTTGGGGTTCGTGTCAGGTATCCTGAGCCGTTTCGGGTTGGTGGGTCAGGTTCGGGTCAGTGATTTTTCTGTTATACCCGAGTCTCAACTCGACCCGTCAGCTCGAATTCGACCCAATTGCCACCCCTATACCCATTTAAGTGATTTCAAGTAATTTTTCATATTCTCCATAAAAATTATGTCTATTATATTTGTTTTTTATTTCCTTATTCACATCATAAGCACTTAATTATTTGTATTCACATATGTACATACTTTATAACGATGTGTATACACTTTACAACATTTTGTAAAATAATTTTTATGGATATGTATCTTCTTTGTAATAGGTAATCACATAACTCTAATAATTTGGAAAGCATATTTCACTATATAATATATACATTTCAAACATTATAACCAATTTGTGTATAATATCAGTATTTACATACTTTACAATCATATGTACAAACTTTATAACAACGTGTACACCCTTTATATCAACTTGTAACATAACAAATGCATGTATGTAAAATACACTTTTACATAGCGTAAGGTTCGACAGAGTTCTCAAAATCTATACATTGTCATTTATATCATTTGTGTAGTTATTTAAGTTGGCCACATTGTTAAGTTGTTTTTACGCTTATGTTATTTTATTTGTACACATCCTCATTTATTTTTTGAAACTCTGTATGGGATCTTTATTGTACAAGTTAACCATCGATATGTATGTTCTCTGTAAAAGGATAATGATATACCTCTTGTAATTTTCAAATCATGCTTTACTAGATAACACATTTATTACAATCAAATTACCTATAATATTAGCATTTACCTTGGACAGAGTTGACCAGGCAGTGGATTTCAGATGGGCCGCTTACAAGTCTCGGCTATGCATTTGTTACTCGATGAATATCTATCTCAGTCATCCACAAGTGAAATGGACGTGTACTGTTGCTACAACGGATCTTCACAATTATCTTGTGCACACCTTAGACTAGATGCCCGTTTTGATATGGTTTATTTAAGAGTTGGAAGAGAAGAAGACAAAGATTTATGTCTATGTTATGCGAAGTAATTTGTTGAGAGGAAAAGAACATAAAGAGCTACAGCGACAATGTATTGTGTTCAGAGAAAACCCACTACCACCATTTTCTTCCCACCTCTTTTTTAAGATGAAAGAGTTTTAAAGCCCGCCTGTTCCTACCAAAAGTTGATTTTAAAATTTTGATTTTGAATTTTTCATACCCTTAATGGCAGCCATCACAGAGTTACAAGCCAAGTTTCTATTAAAGTTACAATACTCTACACTCATGTCCATTTTGTTCCCCATATTTTTGGCCGTTGATGATGGGCCCATCACATCTTTGCCATGAAAAGTTCCTGAACGGTTGCCTTGCAACCGTCCTGGCCCCTGGTCCCCTAAACCAATGCCCCTTTTCATGACTGTCAGTGGTGCCTAGTAACTAGGGCTCTGCCCATCCCATCTCTCAACAATATACTGGTAGCACTACCGGGCTTTGCAACGAGGGAGGGCAATGGGACGGGTATGGGGTGGGCGTGGCGGTGGGGGTGGGGGTGGGGGAAGGATTTTTCTCCCCTCATATTAAATAGGGTGGGCGGGAGAGCATACTTCAAGCCCATCCCTCGCCCCATCCCCCATTACCAATGTAAGGTTAAAAAATATATATATATATATATATATTATTTAATACACACATACATATACACATTATAATTACATATCAATAATGTATGCATATATATATATATATATATTGTTTAATACACACATACATATACACATTATAATTACATATCAATAATGTATGCATATATATATATATCATAATTTGTATGATAAAAATGATTATTTGGTTATTTTTAGTTTATTTCAAATTTTTTTACATATTGTAAGTTGTTTAAACAAATATAATGACAATATGTTTAGATTTGCTATAAAAGAAGAGAAATGAATTAAAAATGATCAAAGTCATTTTTAACCTTGATTTTACATTGAATATTTAGCTAACAATCTAAAAGAGTGATTTACAAAGTTGTTATTAATGTTATATGCATAAAAAAATAATGCCAAAATAAAAATATATAATTACACAACTATGGGGGCACCTGCGGGGGTATGGGGTGGGGAAGGGAAGGGTTAGAAAAAACAGGGGATGAGGTGGGTGGGAAGATTTTATAGCATAAGAAGGGGACGGGGAGGGATTCATGCCCTACTCCTGCCCCGTTGTCATCCCCATTTGCAACCCCTATTAGTGCTATTCACAAGACGTCTCTCATATTTTTATTTTTATGTATTCAATAGAGGTGTCCAAAGATTCACTCATAGTCATCTTCTAGACTTCAAAACTAAATTAAATATGAAAAAAAATCTCAATCAACTCCCTGGATGGTAATTAAGATAAAAAAAAATTGATGAATTTTGGCAACCATAATTTATAGACTGCAAGATTTTGTGTTTATTTTAAGGATTAACTCCACATTGCACTCCTAAACTTGTACTAAATTTTCACTTTACACTCTAAATTTTTATTTTCGATTCTTTGCACCCTTAACTCAGGATTTTGAACACTTTGTACTATAAACTCTCAAGTTTGTCGCACTTAAATCCAATAAATAACAATAATGCCAAAAGTAGTCAAAAGAAGCTAAGGTATTGCAGCTAGAACAAAGCGATACGTTATCACTAATTTGTATTGTCCTTTATTTCGTTAATTTTATTAACACTATTAGTGATGATGATCATATGAATCAATAATAATGTGCTAATATCAGTCAAAAAGTGTCAAGGGATTGGAGTGAAAACAAAATGATACATAGTCATCAATTTATTCCGCCCTTTTATCTAGTTAATTTTGTTAATGTTGTCACGGATTGGACTAAAATGGGATAAACTTGAAAGTTTAGAATATAAAGTGTCCAAAATCGAGAGTTCATAATACAAAGTGTCCTAAATAAAAGTTTAAATTATAAAGTGAGAAAGTGGTATAAGCTTGAGAGTGCAAAGTGGAATTGCTTCTCGTTTTAACCAAAGTCTCAAGTTGCGCAAATCCAGAAAACAAAATCTCAAGCCATGCAATAGCAAATCAATAACAAATTATTCCATTTATCTTTGTGGCTTGCTTGAAAATAATTCTAAATACATCGCAAATTAAAGTATAAGTCAACACTTGGTGTTTCAAGTTGGCTAAAGAGAGGAGACTAATTAAAAAAAAGAGAAATAAGAGGAGGGGAAGAAGAAATAAGAATGGGTTGAAGAGTTCTTTGGGCAACGGAAAGACGAGGACAGGTACGAGGTGTTCAAATAATTGAGAAAAGAGCGGAGTGGGAAGGAGTTGCCGAATTGATGGGAAAAATTTGAAGGAAAGCACGAGAGTCGCAAGAGTGTGGCTTTTGATGCAGCAAAATAGATGATTTCAAAGTAGGGGTAGATTAAAATACCTAGTAACCCGAAAATCCAACATATTTGATCTGATTCGATCCAAAAATTAGAATACTTGATTTGTATTATTTAATCGGGTCAAAAGAAAATTGGGTATCTATTTATATGTGGGGTTGGTTAGGGTTATATAGTTAAAAATCTACAGGTATTCGACCCATTTCGCATATATATATTTTTTATTTTTATACACATATTATAAAATAATACTTTTAGAGTTAAATAAGCAATTCCATTGAACAAATTGCATTACAAATATGGAAAACTATAGTTTATTTACAAGATTCATTTGTAGAGGTAATGATCTTATATTTTTTAGAAAAGAGTTTCACTAATGTGAAATATATAACTAAAAAATGTGCTACTTATTTCAAATTTTTATTGATTTCGAATTCTTTTAATTTTTTCCTTTTTTCTTGTATTGTCTTCGCATGTTTGTTTCTTGGTGGGGGACTTTTTTGAGAAAAATCTTTATTAAATTTTAGATAAATATGTAAAAATACAAAATTAAATTAGTATAAATCACTTCTAAAAAAATTACATGATAAGCAGGGCGGGACGAGTATTCGTTGACTCGATCCTATCTCATCGAGTACCCAATATGCAGGACGAATAAGAGTCAGAAAATGACTGACCCATAAGGTACAGATCGAATCAGCTAAATGGTGCACGAGGCAAATACCCGACCTGTGCCCAACCCTATTTCAAAGCGAGAAGAGGAGAGAGAGAAGTCAACGAGATTATAGTTTGTTTATAAGATTCATTTGTAGAGGTAATGATCTTATATTTTTTAGAAAAGAGTTTCACTAATGTGAAATATATAACTAAAAAACGTGCTAATTATTTCAAATTTTTATTGATTTTGAATTCTTTTAATTTGTTCCTTTTTTCTTGTATTGTCTTCGCACGTTTGTTTCTTGGTGTGAGACTTTTTTGAGAAAAATCTTTATTAAATTTTAGATGAATATGTAAAAATACAAAATTAAATTAGTATAAATCACTTCTAAAAAATTACATGATAAGCAGGGCGGGACGAGTATTCGCTGACCCGATTCTATCTCATCGAGTACCCAATATGCGGGACGGATAAGAGTCAAAAAATGACTGACTCGTAAGGTACATATCGAATCAGCTAAATGGTGTACGAGACGAATACCCGACCGGTGTCCATCCCTATTTCAAAGCGAGGAGAGGAGAGAGAGAAGTCAATGAGTTGACTCAGTTGATGACAAAGCCACTTTCTCATAAAAGTAGTATATTGATGGATAATTTGTAAGAATTGTATAAATGACCTATGATTTTAGAGAAATGTTATCATTCCTAAGGTATGCTCTCACTAGTGATGGTGATAGAAGGGAAACGATTCCAAATTCTTTTTATGAAGAAGGTATGACACAAAAGTGGCACACGTGATTGTCTTAGTGGCGTCCGAACAAGAGCCTAATTTGGTTGATGTGGAACGATTCCAAATTTTTTTTAGAGTGAATGGCCCAAAAGGTCACTAAACTATTAAAAATGGCACCCTCTGGTCACTAAACTTTTTTTGTGGCCGAAAAGGTCACTAAACTCGCAAAAACTCTCCAGCGAAGTCATTTTACCGAATTTCACCGGTTCCTCATCCGGTAACAGGGTCAATATGGAGTGGAGGAATATAGTAAAGGGGCAAAAATGTCAAACAAAATATGGTCAACCTTTTTTTCTCCCCCCCTTTCTGCTGGAAATGCCGCACATCAGATAAGGTGACAGTTCCTTTTTCCGACTTCCTCTCTTTAGCATCAGGTAAGGAGGAAAACGGACGGCGGGCGGGCAAAAAAAATGGACTCTGCTCTCTCTTCTTCTTCTTCCTTTCATGCTCCGCCACGTCTTGGTCCCTCTGGCATGAATCTACTACAAACCCATTACTCCAGCTCTTTCTTCTTCAACCCCATCCCCAACAAGAAATCCCATCTCCACAGCCAACAGGCCCTCTTTGCTTTCAACTCAACAGCCATCAAGAAAGTTGCTTTGCATACCACCTGCTGGCAAGTATGTCAGAGAGGATTATCTTGTGGTAATATTCGGTACTCTTTTTTGTAGCTGATTACATAGTACTGCTCTGTTAGTGGCTGGTTTCTTGGGATTAGGCGGTGCAGAGAATTCATTGTTTAGCATGCAACAACTACAAAGTGTTTTTTCTAGTATATTTTTCATTTTTGTCTTTTTTTTCCTGCGAGAAAAAGGAAGCTTTTTTCGATGTTTTTCAGAGGCTTATTGGGGGGTTTTTTGTTTTGCTTCCTTTGTGTAGAAAAAACTGTCTGCTAAAGAAGTCCAAGATCTGGAAGGGGGAGAGAATGTACCACTAATAATCGATTTCTACGCAACATGGTGCGGTCCCTGTATTTGATGGCTCAAGAACTTGAAATGGTATGGATAGTAATTGGATTCAGCTTATATGTTAGCACAATGCCACTTCTTTTTTTTTTTTTTTTTTTAAATTTCTCCTTGACTTTCTTGATTCGTATCCTGATGAATCGGTTTATTGCGTCTTGCCATGAGTCATTGGACAGGATGAAATGGAAGGAGATTTTTCCTTGAATAGATGAGAGAAGATTTGTCTTTCAACAAATGCAAAGAGGACTCAGCTAATTTCTAGATCTAAGGCACGACTTGCGAGAGAAAAAAAGGTTGACCATATTTTGTTTGACATTTTTGCCCCTTTACTATATTCCTCCACTCCATATTGACCCTGTTACCGGATGAGGAACCGGTGAAATTCGGTAAAATGACTTCGCTGGAGAGTTTTTGCGAGTTTAGTGACCTTTTCGGCCACAAAAAAAGTTTAGTAACCAGAGGGTGCCATTTTTAATAGTTTAGTGACCTTTTGGGCCATTCACTCTTTTTTTTATAAAGAAGGTATGACACAAAAGTGGTACACGTGCTTGTCTTAGTGGCGTCCGAACAAGAGCCTAATTTGGTTGATGTGGATATACTTTAACTCAATTTATAATGAGGAAAATATTAAAACGATAAAAGTTGAAACCATTCCAAATCCAAAGTATACGCTAGTTGGGCCTTTGGCCCAATGTGGAAATATCCGATGCCGCCCATCCCGTTGAAAGTCCCAGTTGGAGACCTGATTTAGAATACTCCAGAAAGCAGAGAAGGAAATAAAAACCAGAGGGGAAATGATCAAAAAGTGTAGATTAGGGGAAGAATTCGAAAAAAAAGACCGTTTTTCCTCTGGCAAAATTGAAGAATGAAAAATTCAAAATAATGACCGTTGTTTTTTTCCTCTGGAGAAATGTCCAATTCTTGAAGTCTGGCAGTCTTGTTCTCTCTATATATATACTGTATATATTTCAATTATTCAATCACGATTCACAGACAAAGAACACGCACTTTCACACACAGTAGGTCTTCCATTTTATTTTGTTTTCCGAAATTCTTAATTCAAATTGGGCCCAATTTGAATGCTTTTTTAAAAAAAAATCATGATTTTTTCTGGTCTTCTTCATTTTCTGAATTCTTATTCTTTGATTTAATTAATTCAAAACTGTGTGTTAGTGTGTGTTTGGTGTCTGAGAGAAAGGGAGGAAAGAACAGAGAAAATAAATTTGAGGGGTTTTGATGAAGATTCTGGCCTTCTGCTATACATGGAAACCAGGTAAAATCCACTGTTTTTGCTGATCTTTGTTTCTTTTCTTTAGTCAGTCATAGGATTTCAGTTGTAAGAGTTTTGAATTTTACTACGAATTTTTTTGATTTCTGACAATTTTCTAGGATCATGATATTCTTTCCGTTTCTGCATTTATAGGCTTCTGAAAAAGATTGTGGCTTTTTCTCTAACCAAAAAATTCAGGTAAAGTTCCTTTTTACTGCATTTATAGTTGTCAAATTTTTGTTAAAGTCTTTGGAACTTCAAAAAAGTTGATGATTTTCTAGACCATGTAATGCTGTTGTATATATGTTCTGTGTTTATTCTTTTAGCTTTTCGACAAGGATAATTTCAGAAACCTCCTTTGCGGTATTTAATAATTTCATTTAGCTTTTTCAAGATTTTAAAAATTACACATATCTCCCTTATCATTTAAAATGACAATACTATTTTTAAATATTTTAATGAAATTCCTTTGTTTGGTAGGTTTATACTTAGAATGACTTTTAAAATTATTATTTTTATTTTTTTTCCTTCTTATTTCTTTTTTTAATTTTTTGCCAATAAAACTGTAGAACTATCACTGTTACCTCTAGTGTCTATTGTAACAATTTTCGAACTAGTGATTTTTTTGATGAATTAACTTTATATGCAATCCAATGTTTTTGCTGATCTTTGTTTTCTATTTTTTGGTGTGAAAATTAATAATAAATCAAAAGGAAATGACCCAAAACCACTACTAAATTATAATAATCCCACTACTCGAAAAATTCATAAATTCTAAATGAATTATTTTAATATTTTCTTTGCTATCTTATAAATTTAAATCCATAATAAGATACCATCAAATGTATTCTATCATAGTGATAAAATTATTATTATAGTTGTTTATTAAATAATAGGTATGAGCGTGAAAAATTTGGCATCTTTTTCTTATAACTATACTAGATAATCTTATAATTGTATGGGAAAGTAAATTAAGACTCATTGCACAAGGGCATTTTTGAGTATTCATTTAAAAATTTGACCAAGTCCTTATTATTTTAAGGTTTTGTTACTAAATTTATCAAATCAAGGGAGGTAGGCGTAATTTTTCAAACCTTAGGGGAGCTTAATGAAATTGTTAAAAACTTTAGGAGAGGTTTCTGAAATTATCCCTTTCGATAAAATTTGTGTTATCTGTGCATGTTTCTTTCTTTCTTTGTTTTTTTTTCGGGGAATATCTGTGTTATTTTTGTGACATGATTATTTAGGCATTCAGAGCATTTCTTGGAAACGTGGTGGAAAAAGTAAAAAAAGAAAATCTTCTTGGAAGCCTGTAGAACTCTTTACTGGTGAATTCTGTGTTTTTTTTCTTTTTGCTGGTTTACTTAGTTGATATCCTTAAGTATTGGTCTTCATCTTTGTTGTGATCATACTCATGTGTTGATTGGTAAGTGGAAGGTGGTTTTAATGAATGTCCTGGATGTTAGGAATAAATGAACGGTATCAAAGTTTGACTTGATTCATTGTTTCACACAAGGCTGTGAAGCAAGATCTTTGTTGTTGGTAAACAGAAATATTGGATTGAGTGGAAGTGTGAAGTCATTTCTTACACAACTTTATAGAAATATTTATTCTCTTAACAAAATAAAAGGAAACAAAAATATATATCTGCCCTTCTACAGGACTTATGAAGCATGTTATTAGGGCCTTTCTGTAAAAGAACCCTCAGATCTTCTACTGGTTATTGACTATGTTGAAGCTTTAGAAGGCCATATTTGACTTGATATAAGTTTGCGGATGGACAGTGGAAAGATTAGGCTCCCGAGGTTGTTGTTTGATGGGATTAGGATCTATTAGTTATTTTTCTAAGTTGCTTCAGCAGATTTTTAAAATTCTTTAAGTTGGGATTAGTTTACAGCTTACCTCATTGTCGTATATCTACTGTTTTGAAAAGCATGGGGCACGGATGTCCAGAAATGATTTAGTCTTGTTCTTATCCCTTTGGGTATCAGCTCTATTCACTTAAATCATGGTTGTTATTGGTTTATTTGTTCACTTGTTTTTTAATGAATGTGTTAGGCAACTGAAATTGCATAATGAGGCACTTGATTTTAGAACACTAAGACTAATTTTAGAATTCTTGACTCTATGATAGGGATTATTTTACTAGATATAGTTTCTCACGCCTATTGCTAGAGGAGGAAATGGTAGGCTGAGAGATTAGTACATTTATGAGCCAACCAAATTTAAATTACTTTGATACTCCCTTGACCAAATAGGGGAAAATCAAGAACAAAATGCTACAATTTTTTGCTTTTCCTTTGTCTGGAGATAGCGTGATCATATCCAATATGTTTGTTGGACCAAATGTGTAATACTAGCTTCTATAGGGATGTTTTATATGATGAATCCCTGTGGTGTTGGGGTAATTATCCATGTTAATACCTTTTTGGTTTGGAAATTTTATTAGTTTCGAGGCCAAGTTTGGTCCTTGTGGTGTTTCAGGTTCAAATCAGTGTAGGATTCACCCAACTATTCTTTCTTTATATATTAGATCTAGCAAATTAATCAGTTTATTTGGTTAAGTGTCACTGTAGAGTGAAGTGTTTCAGTTTATTTGCTTAAGTGTCTTTGTAGGGATAAAGATATCCAGTAAAAGGATGTTCTTACATAAATGAAGAAAAGATTGAACATCTGCTTTGTTGATGCATGCTGGTCCTTTAATCTGAATAAATTCTGTTTTAATAACTTGACAAAGAGAAGATACGTAAAGATAATAAAGCGTATCACCAGTAACAGTTCTCTGAAAGTGTGTTTTCTTGAGTAAATTATGGTATTATCAATCAGCATCGCATGCTATTTTCCTCCATGCTTTAAACTATTTTAGTAAATTATCTTTGTTGCACTTGTTGTGCTTGTTTTGATGATAAAAATGCTAAATTGTGATGATAAAAATGTTTGTTTTTATGTCATTCATGGCACTAGTTTATGATGATAAAAATGCTAAATTGTGGTAGTTATGCTAATTCATGGCACTAACCTGGAGATTGAATCTACTTGGTCTTCCCCCCCCCCCCCCCCCTTTTTGGGAACATTTTGTCTTATTGCTAAGCAATAATAAGATGCTACACTGATTGTGTTTTGTTTTTGGTTGGAATTTGGAATTAAATTTTGAGAGATATTCTTTAATCTTTAAGATCAGTTTTCTTCGTAGAATGCTTACAAGTACTTGGAGCAAATACTCTAGTCAAGTTTGTTGGATCTTTGTCTGTATTTTGACATGAATCATTTCAGCTTGAATTTCAATGTTACAGTACAGGGTCCTTAAGAATTATGATATCGACCCACAGATTATTCGTTCAATTGTTGCAGACTGTGTTATAATAGAGTGAAATGTCTGTTTGTGCTTAAGCTTGAGTAGTTTGATCTTGAATTTTTGTAGAGTGTTATAGGAGAATGTCTCTGGACTATTGTTTGTTCTGCATCTTTTCAACATTTAGAACCATCTACCTACCCAAAAAAAACTTTTAGAACCATCTTATTTAAATAGAGAATCTTGAAGAATATTTTTTATGGGCATATAACCTTATATATATAGTTTTGTGATCTAGGACTCTAGGAAAGTTTTGTTGGATCTCTGTTTCTACTTAAGCATGAGATATTTCAGCTTGAAGTTTGAGGTTACGGTGCAGAAACTTTAAGCATTGTGATTTCAAGCCACGTATTATGGGGTTCAATTGTCATAGTGTTATAGGAGAATCAAATCATTGTTTATGCTTAAGCATGAATTATTTGAGCTTGAAATTTGAGGTTACAGTGCAGAATCATTAAAGTATTATGATGCACAGCAAAAGATTGTTGGGGTCAATTATTTTCGTGTTATTGCGGAATGCTGCTTTGAATAATGTGGTCAAGCTTTGTTCTGGATCTTTTCAATAGAGAATATGATCTTATTGATCACTTTGCTAGAATTGACTTGCTTTGTAGAAAGGTATTAAGTAGAAGAATCTTGAAGGAATATGTTATGGTTCTTTAGTTGTATACATTTGCTTTTCTTGGAGGCTGAATCTCGTGATCCATGCTGTTCTCAGAAAAATATGTTGTGATTATAGTAAAAAAATTATCTTATTAAGCAGGAAAATCTTGCTTAAGTGTGAGATAGGTATTAAGCAGGAAAATCTTGAAGAAAATATGGTTCTATGACCTTAAAGGGTATTTTTCTTTTTTCAGAGGTTGAACATATTGTGAGCCAAAGCTGTTCTAGAGGACTAGGTGATTGTTTAGTATTCCAAATACTGTATGAGACAAATATAGGTCCCGCTATCCTATAAATTAGCGCACAACATTATACATAACATAATCTTTAAATTCCCTTTAGGTTAACATATTACAAAGGCTTAAGTATGCCTGATTTGACGATCTCTTTTGTTTTGATCTGTTAAGTTTTGTATGTCGGATAATATCTTTTGCATTGATTTGTTGCATTTAAGTATGCCTTGGTTCCTAAGTTCATCGAGTATCAAAATAGCTAGTAAAAGAATATGCAGTTACTTGGTTTAACCAAAATTATGGTTACACCGGAATTGGAAGGGTGTCCACAGGCCTTCCCTGGTCAATTTGAAACACAGATGGCATCTGCCAAAGTTCCATTTGCAATTAAGTTGAGTTTGTACTCTTAATTAAACTTAACATGATCTAATTATGCTAATTAAGTTAATATGTTGGATTACTTTTTTCTTAGGTTATATAGTTTTATGACTAATCTGTACTGGATCTCTTCATTGCTGATTTATACCACTTTTGTAGTTGAGCTTAGTTTTGGGGCTAGTAGGTACCTAGTACTAACAATACCTTTACATTTGATTATTTAACTTGTAAAAGGTTCGGTGAATCGTGACCTTGGCTTTAGTGGGTTCCTTTACAGTAGTCAAATTGGTAGTAGTCTTTGCCTAGGTGCGAAATACTCTTTACTATCAAAAATACTCTTTACTATCGAAAAGTAAGCGTTGTACCAGAAATGTTCGTATCAATCATGATAAGTAACAATGTCCTTAGTACTAAAGCTCTCTCTCTCCACGCCAAGATCCATAAGACGAAATGTGCACGCCTAGGAAATAAAGAGTATTTTTGATAGTAAAGTGTATTTCCAATTTCACTTTAATTGAGTGTCCTGGTTTCATGATAGCTTTAGAGAACTTAGTCATTATCATTCTCATAAATGCGACCCCACATTTACTATCACATAAGTAACTCTACTATAGGTTCTGAAGAGCTCTTATAGTTGTCATTAAATACTTACTCATACCCTACAACAATCAACAACAACACATGTTTATCATAGAAATGAGCAACTCATGTGCTTTATCTATTTGAGTATTATCCAACCAGTTTGCTTATTGAACCTAGACCATGGGATCTCCAATCTGCTAGGTTAGGTTTCCACCGGATTTTATTCATTGATTAGCTTTAGACCCATTCCCCTCGATAAGAACTTGACTTGCTCTCTTGGTAGGCCTTTAGTCAAAGCATCCGCTAAATTTGCCTTTGATTTTATGAATTGAATGGAAATAATTCCATTCGAGAGCAATTGTCTAATTGTATTGTGTCTGCGCCTAATATGCCTTGACTTACCATTGTATACACTATTTTTAGCTCTAGCTTGAGCAGCCATACTGTCACAATGTATACAAATGGCTCATGACAGGCTTTGGCCATATTGGAACGTCCTTTAGAAAGTTTCTAAGCCATTTTGCTTCTTCAGCAGCTTTATCCAATGCTACAAACTCTGATTCCATTGTAGAACGTGCAATACAAGTTTGTTTTGAGGACCGCCATGATACCGCTGCTCCACCTAGTGTAAATATATATCCACTAGTCAATTTGGTTTCTGTGTTATCTGAAATCCAGTTAGCATCACTGAATCCTTCTAGAACAGGAGGATACTTTGTATAGTATAGTCCTAATTTGAAGTAAACTTCAAATAACTTAGTATTCTATTTAATGCTTTCCAATGGTCATATCCTGGACTACTTGTATATCTACTTAGCCTATTTACAGAATAAGCAATATCAGGTCTAGTAGGGTTCATCAGATACATCAAACTCCCAATAACTTGAGAGTACTCCAATTGATGAATTGGATCTCCTTTATGTTTTTGTAATTTGCAATTAGCATCAAAAGGAGTTACTGCTGGTTTACAATCCATTTGATTAAACCGTTGCAGTATTTTTTCAATAGAATGAGATTGGATAAGGACATATCTTTCATCATTTCTTTTGACTTTAATGCCCAAAATTACATCTGCTTGACCTAAATCTTTCATGTCAAACATTGAACCCAACAATTTCTTAGTTGAGTTTATTGCATCCTTACTAGTTCCTATTGTGAGCATATCATCAACATACAAGCATACTAAAACATAAGAATTCTTCATTTTCTTGTAGTACAAACATTTGTCACATTCATTTATCTTAAATCCACGTGATAACATCGCGTGATCAAATTTCTCATGTCATTGCTTAGGTGCTTGTTTAAGTCCATAAAGAGACTTGACAAGTTTACACACTTTATTCTCTTGATTTTTGTTCACAAAACCCTTCGGTTGTTCCATATAAATTTCTTCATCTAAATCACCATTTAGAAAGGCTGTTTTAACATCCATTTGATATATATCCATGTTATATGACAGCTATTGCTATTAACATCCTTATAGATGTAATTTGAAAAATCGGAGAATAAGTATCGAAATAATCCAATCCTTCCTTTTGCCGATAGCTTTTAGCTACTAGACGTGCTTTGTACTTGTCTATAGAATCATCGGCTTTGAGTTTCCTCCTGAAATCCACTTACAACCAATTGGTTTACTTCCTGGTAGAAGATCAACCAATTTCCAAGTATTGTTTTGCAAAATAAATTGGATTTCACTATCAATAGCTTCCTTCCAGTAAGGAGATTCAGGTGACCTCATACTTCACTATAAGTTCTTGGTTCTTCTTCAGTTAGATAACTGATAAAGTTTGGACCAAAATCTTTAGAGATTTTTGTCCTTTTGCTTTTTCTTGGTTCCATGTCTTGATCTTTAACATTTAATTTAGGAGACTCATTTTGACTCTCGTCATAACCTCTTTTCTTTGAGCTTGTCTCCTTATCTATAAGGCAAAATTCCTTCAAAAAATTCAGCCTCATTGGACTCAACAATCGTATTAATATGAACACTTGGATTCTCAGATTTAATCACTAAGAACCTGTATGCTACGCTGTGATTCGCTAAACTGATAAAAACACAATCAACAGTCTTAGATCCTAACTTTGTCCTTTTAGGTATAGGAATTAAGATCTTTGCTAGACAACCCCACACTTTTAAGTGTTTTACAGGTAACCGTCCTCTCTATACTAATAAGTCTCCTTGTATGGTATTCTATTCAAGATATGATTCGCAGTAAATAATGCATCACCCCACAAATTATGAGGTAAACACGAGCTATTTAACATGGATTTCATCATGTTTTTAAGTGTTTTATTCTTTCTTTCTGCTACACTGTTTTGTTGAGGTGCAAAAGGTGCAGTAGTTTGATGAATTATTCCATGTATAGCACAAAATTCTGCAAAGGCATCTGATTCATATTCTCCACCTCTATCAGATCGTATTGCCTTTATCTTTCTTCCAAGTTAATTTTCAACTTCAGCTTTATAAATTTTTAATATTCCCAAAGTTTCATCTTTACTTTTGATCAAGTACACGTAGCAATACTTACTATAATCATCAATGAATGTGATAAAGTAATTTTTCCTACCACGTGTAGGAAGTGACTTAAAGTCATATATATCCGTGTGAATTAAGTCAAGTAGTTCACTTGTTCTTCCTTGGACAGATTTATAAGTTTGTCTAGCAAATTTCGATTTAACGCATACTTCACATTTGCTTTTGACATCAAAGTCAAATTCAGGTATAAGTCCAAATTCATCATTCTATGCAAAGATCTAGAATTAATATGCCCTAGACTTGCATGTCACAAGTCAAAGGAATCAACGATCGATATAAGCAGAAATATTATCTTTATTCATAGCATTTGCAACTATTACATTTAGTTTGAACAAACCATCAGCCAAATAGCCTTTTCCTACGTACATTCCATCCTTAGTGAGTACAAACTTATTGGACTCAAACACAAGTTTAAATCCTTTTTGGCTAAAGAGTGGACCAGAAACTAGATTCTTTCTTAATATCAGGTACATAAAGAACATCCTTGACAGTTACAACTTTTCCAGAAGTGAACTTCAATTTGATCCCTTTCCCCTCCACTCTTGAAGAAGAGGAGTTTCCCATTTAGAACTATTCACAATTTGTGATCTTATTGTACTCACAAAATAGATTTTCATTCGAACAGATGTGCTTTGTGGCTTCGGTATCAATCCACCAGCCCTTGACATTAGAAACGACGTTCACTTCAGTCACTACAGCAACAAGATTGTCTTCATCGGTGTCCATATGCTGAACATTTTCTTCAACCATGTTTGCTTCCTTATTCTTCAAGGAGTTAGCATCATTTTGGCCCTTTCTGAAGTAACAATCTTTTGCCTTGTGCCCTGGTTTTCTACACACCCAACATGATCCTCTGATTCGCTTGAAATTCTTGCCTTTAGGTGCCATAGTATTTCCAGCCCCTCCTACTTTCTTCTTGCCTTTATTCTTTTGGAATTTCGACTTGGAACTTAATCCCTCAATCATATTGGCTTTGGCTTCCATGGATGATGGTGTATCATTCTTATCACCCTTGCGATGATCTTCCTCTATTTGTAACCTCAAGATCAAATCCTCCATGGACATCTCTCTACGTTTGTGTTTCAAGTAGATTTTGAAATCATTCTAAGATGGAGACAATTTTTCAATTATTGCACCAACTTGAAAGTGTTCATTAATTGAGCATCCTTTCCCCATGTAACTCATGCATGAGAATTTGAATCTCTTCTACTTGTTTTTCTCACAGGCTTTGAATCCATCATTATATATTTGAGGAATTTTTCAATCACGAACTTTTTGGCCCCAGCATCCTCCGTTTTGTATTTCTTCTCGAGTGAATCCCAGACTTCCTTCGCAGTAGAATACACTAAATATATGTCATATAGCGTATCATCGAGACGATTGAGAATGTAGTTTCTGCAAAGGAAGTCATACTGCTTCCATGTCTCTACGGTCAAGAGAGACTCTTGAATCTGGATCCGCTGGCTTGGGACATTCCTGCTTGAGGATGTGTGCCAAGTTCAAGGTAGTAAGATAAAATAGCATTTTCTGCTGCCATCTTTTGAAATCAACTCCCTTAAACTTTTCTGGCCTTTCATCCTTGTTAGAGATTTGAACATCTGATTTCACATCAGAACTTGAAGCCATATCTTTCAACGGCTTTCAAGTGAAACCAAATCAATGAACTAATAAAGATAGACTCAGGAAAACCTCCAACAAAAATTCTGTTTTAGAATGTTGGAGACTAATGATAAGTTTAAGAAACAGGAAATGAAAAACTACCAGTAACAAATCTTACTAGTAAACAAGTTCAAATCATTGATGTGATAAACTAGAACAATGTTAATAACAATAACTTACTAACTTACAATCACAGAGGCTTGATCTTTGATCAATGTCCTAAAACAGAATTTTGCTCCTTCCCTTTGTGCAGAAGTGCGTGAGCAATCTGTTCCCAGGATTCAACTGTGAATTCTCCCTCAAATTTGTACAAGAATTTAGGAAGTCTATGAACTCTGTGTGTTTCACTTTTCTCTCAAGATGGTTCTATGGAATTTCTGCAGAAACTTTTATGCAACAAAGGAATAATAGTTATTTCTGTCCTACTAACATGTATTTTTTATAGACTAAAACAATAAGAGGCAGTTTGAAACCGTTGGTAGACAGTTTTTTGGACCAAAAGTCATGACTTCCCAACCAAAAGTCAAGAAGAAAATGATCTGGAAAAAATAAAGAATCATAACTTTTTAAGAAGACACTTCCTAGACCAATGAAGGTTTTAATTCAAACACCTTTTCCTCATTTTCAACAGTATATTGGTTTTAAAAGTTTTAGACATTCTTGTCTACACCCATTAAACTCCTAAAGGTATGTATGTAGAAGTGTGATTAGTGTGGCCCCTCTAAACATAATGGCACGACATGGTAGGCCAACAATCCTTTCTTATAATTGTCCTTTTATAACCAATGGGTTCGATTGGTTAGCCTGTTATAGAGAAATTATACTTTTACTGAGACACACTTACATTAATATATCTAAAAAGCCCAAAACAACAAAAACCATTGATAAAACAACAAAATATTGACATTACAACAAATTATCAACATACCAAAAAGCATCGAAAAGAATAAAAGCATATATACTCCATTGCCCCCATCTCCTCATAATACCCAAAACACACCAACAACAGCATGAGGGAGACAGCGGTAACGGGTTGGTATCCAAAGCATCGAAAACAACTTTGAAACAAGCATCCAAAAAATAAATAAGTAAATAAAACAAAATCATTACTAGCCTAGCGCCCTAAGAAGAGGAGGGAGGCAGTGGCAAGGGGTGGATAGGGAGAGGCCAAGGGGGGTTGGGAATTAGGGGTGTAGGGGTAAGGGAAACTACAAAGGGGTAAAGGAGTAGGTAGGGAGTTGTAGACGGCAGGTTTGAAGGAAAAGAAGAATGGGCTGGGGGTAAAAGAAAGAAAGGTGAGGTAATGGATAGATAAGAGTCCAGCAGTAGGGATGGGCTAGGATACTAGGAGGGACAAGAGTGGTGTTGGAAAAGGGAGAAAGCTGTTGCTTTGGAAAGAATAAATCATCTCAACCCTTGTGGAGACGAACTTATTTACCACTATACTCTAATTTTTATTTAGTGGAATAGGTAATTTAAATTTGATTGGTTGACAACCTGTTAGTAGAAGTCCTCTTTTTGAGGAGAGTTGGAAAAATTTAATGCATGTTGCAAATGCCCAAAATTTTCCATGGTCATGTTTAGGAGACTTTAATGAAGTTCTCAACCTTGTAGACTTTAATGAAGTTTGGGGGCAATCTCATTAATCTGTCTCGAGCTGATTTATTTAGAAATTGCCTTCATTCTTGTAATTTTTTGGGTTTGGGTTTGGGTTTTGCGGGGCCTAGGAAATTATTCAAAAAGTTATGCATAATAAACATTCAATTTTTCTTGTAATCTAGAAAATTAATCTCCAAGCTGAACTTGAGAGTCTATTCTGGTTGAAGAGGAAGCTTATGGCCCTTAATGTTAGAGACCTTCTTAACCAAACCCTTAGTTGTATTATAATCTAATGTTTCATCACAAAGCTCCTGTTAAGGAGAGAAACATATTGTGGATGTAATTTGGATTTTTAAAGAGGCAAATAAAGGTGCACATAGATTAACACAAGATGCATAGGCTACCAACCTACTTGAGTGTCTATAGAACTCTGCTCCTAATTTTGTCAAGCAAATGGCGGTGGATGAATTGCAACAATCTTATATCAATAAATTTGTTTGTCCTTCTCAAAATTTTTTTTTTCCATGTGGTTTTTATGACAACATGTTTAAAAATTAGATCAATCTTGATATCTCATGCAGTAAAATTTGAATTAATTACTACTTAAAAGTGGTGGGTTTCAAATATGTGCTTTCAACTTCAAAATACACTCGTTTGCTGCTAGTATATGGGTCAAATTTATAGTATGGGGCGTGTAAGGGTCGGTCGATCTTGCGAGAAGCAGCTATCAAGTATTAGATTCTTGGTTTACTCTATTATCTAGTGTTTCGAAACTTGGTTGAACCGACCAGTTTGATGGTCAGATTGTGGTCCGATTCATGGTTGATTGGATTTAAGAACCAGTGTTATGCGAAGAACCGTGCGAACCATTTGAATCGAAATGAACAATTGAACTGGTGTTTTTTTTGTTTTCGTCTATTAAACTAAAAAATATAGGTTCTTATTAACTCCAAAGACTAGTAGTCACTAGGTGCCACATTCACTCTTTATCAAGTTTTCATAAACTTTCTAGCTTTCTGATTTCATCCAAGTTCTAAGTTTTATTTTTAAATAAAGTTGCAATCTTTAATTCCCAAAACCATAGTTTAAAGTTTAAATTCACAATGTATTCCTAAAGACATGAATTTTGTTTAATTTTAGAAAATTGCAGTATTCTTGGATAGGATTTAAGATTACTTTGGTAGATACAATTTATTTGTAGATACAATTGAGATGAAATTTATTTGTTTAAGTTCATAATTTAAAAAATTTATTTATGAAAGTTCTTTGAAAATATTAAATTTTTTATAAGATAAAATCTTAAATTAGTCAATCGAATATCTTACTCTGTGCATATATATTTATATAATTTATTTATAAAAATTCATTAAATCAGGATTGAACCGGTCTGATTGCTTGAACAGTAATATGAACATCTTGTCGGCTTAATTAAGGGGCCAAGTTTCAAAACATTGCTATTATCTAGACTAATATCAATTAAAAGCATTAACAAGCAATTAATTTACTAATTAATACTTCAAACTACTGACTTGTAAAGAAAGATAAATGGAGAAAATAAATTAAGGTTATAGGGTGTAGAATCCACTAATGGTTCAAAAAACAAGTGAATGAATTTACCTTTTGTTATTATTACTCATCTGATTGGGGATTCATTTGCAACATTAATCGAAACTCATTCTCATGATGTAATGATATTAATCACTCTAGTCTTTCCTATTGTCGTGGTGGAGATTTAAATCTAGTTTATTTACTACATGAAATATTCAAGAAAATCTGCTTAAGTTGTACCTCTACTCTCATAAAAGTTTACTTTTTAAGTTCCATTCTGTCCCTTATTATTAAGTAATAATAACTAATAAGCATGATTAATGAACAACTTAAAAGAGGTCACAAGTGTAAATCACATTCAACTTATATTCAATGAACCATTAGTTTCATCTACTCTCTAGATCTAAAAGTTTGGCTCAACATATTAGATAAGACAATGAGCACCAAGATTTATTGCGTAAAATATTGCACACAAAAAAGAGATAGTTGGGAAAGCTTAGCAAAGGTGGTATGGTGTGTTTTAGTGTGATTTTTGAATCATTAAGCACTATATTACTTTGGTTAGTTACGGCGTAATTTTTTCATATATATGAAACCTACTCCCGTAGTGATTAATCCATACCTATTCTCATGATTATGAAATTAGTTACAACTTTATTTCTTTTTTAAAATTACATGAAACAAGTTAACAAAAGCCACAATAGTGCACATCTACTTTCGTGAGTGTATTCTGTAAGTTTAACATTGAATTAGTGTTAAATTCATATTCTGATTGCAAATTTGACATTTTAAAATTATTACAATCAATGGTTAGTTAATTATGATTAGATAAACAAAAATGCTAAATAACTTGTTGAAAATAATAGCATCAAATAATCGAGAAATCAATATAAGACAATTATAGGAATTTCAATCAAAACTCAAGGCATGAAACTTTGGAAACTCGTATTGAAGATAAAATCTAATCTTGTATTATAACTAATCATGACATCCAATACAAGATAGAAAGTGGTTGGAAAGATATAACTTAAACTCTTCATATTTGCTTCTCAATTTTTATCCACGTTTAGCTATACACAAGAGATAATGAATCTAACTAATCTAAGCTATCCTATACAACTCTAAACTAAAGTACTAAAAAACTGGTTAAGAATTATATTTTTTGTGGTGTTTTTTCCACTCTTCAAGCTCTCCTAAATTGAATGATACAAGCTCTGTTTATGGAGAAATTTTCAAACTTTTAACTTGTATCTTCTATGTGAGCATAGCTCCAAATAGTCAACAATTTTTTGTTTCAAAGTTAAATCACATTATTATTGAAGAAATAAGGTCAAGAATTATTGTTAGAATCTCTCATTTTTACAATTGCAAATAAGATGCTAAACATTCCTCAAAAGATGTGAAAGAATGGAGGTGAAAATAAGTTGTACAGGTTGTAGCCATGACTTTTGACTGGAATTTCTCCAATAATTCCTCGAAAAACTAGCTGAATTTTTTGGCCGGATTCCTTCCCTATTTTTTTCTTTGAATTTTGTTTTTTCATGCCATCTCATTGCCTCGAATCCCTATGACAATACCTCCAAAAATCTGTCGAATTTTGCTTAGTCAAATGTCCCTTAAAAGATGCCAAACGTTCTTCAAAAGATGAAAGAATGGATGTGAAAACAAGTTGTGCAAGTTAAAACTATAAATTTTGACCGGAATTCCTCCAGTAACCCCTCCAAAAACTGGTTGGATTCTTTGGCCGGAGTCCTCTCCTATTTTGTTTTCGAATTTTGCTTGCTCATCCCAACTTACTATCTTGAATCCTTGCGATAATTCCTCTAAAATCGTCGAATTCTGCTTAGTCAACGGTGGCAAAAACTTGAAAGTCACATTCATCAAGAACTATTAGTATTATTAAGTAATAACAGCTAAGCTTGTCATTGGTAATGAAGCAACAAGAAGTAATAAGCATGAGTAAAAAGGGGTATGAATCGGAATCGAAATTGGTAATTCAAAACTTTGAAATCGGAATTTTTCGAAATTTTGGTATAAGAATTTTCGATCGAATTTGATTTAGAATTCACCAACTCTGAATTCGAATTCGTTTCAAATTCAATTCGGAATTCGGTAAATTCCGATTTCACTGAATTCATGAATATAAAAATTATTATTATTATTATATAAATGTTATATTACATATATCAAAAAATATTATAATATAAATATTATTATTTGAAATCGAAATAGGAATTCCGAATCACCAAATTCAAGAATATAAAAATTATTATTATAATATAAATGTTATATTACATATATATAGAAATCGAAATAGGAATTCCGAATTTCGATTTCGATTTCAATTTCGAATTGTGAATTCGAAATCGGAATTTTCAATTTGAAAAATTTCATTATTGAATTTAACCCGATTTTGTCTAATTCGAAATCGGATATTTTGATTTTTATTTCGAATTATCGAATTTAAAATTTCAAATTCAATTTGAATTCGGTTGACAAATCGAAATTTTTCGATTTTGCATGCTCCTACGAGTAAATGAACAAAGGTAACAAGTGTAAAATCACATTCAACTCATTAAATGAACTATTAGTTTCATCTACTCTCTAAATCTAAAAATTTGGCTCAATATATTGCATAAACTTATATTGCACAAAAATAAATAGATAGTTGAGAAAGCTTAGCAAAGGTATGGTTGCATAATACACCACAAAAATGTGATATGGTGTGATTTAGTGTGATTTTTGGATTATTAGGCACTGTTACCTTGGTTAGTTATGGCGTAATTTCCTTGTACATGTAAAACTTATTCTCGTAGTGAATTAATTATACTTATAATACATACAATCTCATGGTTATGAAATTAATTACAAGTTTATTTCTTTTATGAAATTATATGGAACAAGTCACAAAAATCACAATAGTGCACCTCTATTTTCACGAGTGTACTACATAGATTTAGTACTTTCTTGAACTAGTGTTAAATTTATATTCTCATTGTAAATCTAACATCTTAATGGTCAGTTAATTGTGATTAGATAAGCAAAAATGCTAAATAATTTATTCAAAATAATAGCATCAAATAACTGAGACATCAATATAATATAATCATAGAAATTTCTTCAATCAAAACTCAACGCATGGAACCTTAGAAACACAAATTGAAGATAAAATCTAAACTTGTATTATAACTAAACATGACATCCAATACAAGATAGAAAGTGGTTGGAGTGATATCACTCTTATCAAATTTAAACTCTTCATCTTTGCTCAATCTTTATCCAAGTTTAGCTATATAACTCTAAAACTATCCTATACAATTCTAAACTAAAGTACTAAGAAAATATTTAAAATTATATTTTGTGTAGCGTTTCTTCCACTCTTCAAGCTCTCCTAAATTGAATGATACAAGCTCTATTTATAGAGAAATTTTTAAGCCACTTGTATTTCCATGTTAGCATAGCTCCAAACAGTCAACAATTTTGGTTTCAAAGCTAAATAGCATTATTATTAAAGAATAAGGTCAAGAATTATTACTAGAATCTTGCCTTTATAATTATAAATAAGATGCCAAATGTTTCTCAGAAGATGTGAAAGAATGGATGTGAAAATAAGTTGCACAAGTTGAAGCCACAACTTTTGATTGGAATTCCTCCAGTAATCCCTCCAAAAATTGGCTGAATTTTTTGGTTGGATCCCTCCCTTGTTTTTTTCCTTGGAATTTTGCTTTTTCATCTCATCTCACTGCCTCGAATCCCTCAACAATACCTCCACAAATCGGTCGGATTTTATCGAATGTCCCTTAAAAGATGCCAAAAGTTCCTTAGAAGATGTGAAAGAATGGACGTGAAAACAAGTTACGCAAGTTGAAACCATAACTTTTGACCAGAATTCCTCTAGTAATCCCTCCAAAAACTTGCTCGATTCTTTGGCCAGAGTTCTCCCCTATTTTGTCTTTGAATTTTGTTTTTTCACCATGATAAGTGACTAATTTACATTATATTTGAATGATATTTTATGTTATTTTTAGTTATTTTGGTTATATTATTGGAAGAAAATAAATCATTTTGGCTATAATTGAGGAAAAATGTTCTTAAGTGATTAAATGAGGTTTTTATCACTTTTTACTTGCATTTTGTGCATTTTGACAGCTTTGACACATTTTAGTATTTCGGCTATAACTTGAATTACAGTGATCGGATTGAGATGATTCTTGAACCAATTTGAAACTAAGAGACGTGTCTAAATTTGGTATAAAAACATCAGAGTCCAATTTAGTCGTTTTCTCCGTCAAAAGGTCGAAATACCAAAGTTCAACACTGCTGTCCAAAGTTGAAAACAGAGCTCTGACCAGGTTTTGGTATTTTGGTCATATCTCGGTCTACAAAGTTTCGATTTGGATGATTCTTGAAGCATTGGAAAACTAATTCAAAGGGCTACAACTTTTGTGTTTTGCACAAAAGCCAGTTTGGCCTCCATCATAGAGAATATTGCGGTTGAAGCGAGGTCAAAAGTGAATACGCGTATTGCAACCAAAATTCTGCAATTTGTTCAGCCATTTCTCTTATGTTCATATTGTTTTCCATCTATATTTGGTAAGAGAATTTGGTTGCACATGCTTCTGATGCATAAAGAAGGAAAATATGATTTATTGTCAAGTCAAAAATAATATTGAGATTTGAAAAGCATTAGAGTGGAAGTTAGACTGGTGGAAAGGAGCTTTTCATCAGTTTTTATACAGAGCAACAAACGGGAGATATGGAAGAAGCTGGGAGTCTGCAGAAATGTAGCTCTTTCATCTTCTGAGTGTTAGGTTAGCATTAGTGTAGAGTAGTATAGTTCATCCATTCTTGTATATTAGCTAGATTATGATGGATGGAGATAAAGAAAGAGGAGTTGAAGCTCAAGTGACATGGGTTATCTCTTCTCCAATTCTTTATCTTTTGTATCAGATTCTTAAGTATAGTTAATATACAAGTTCTGGATTTTGTTTTTATTATGTGTCTATAAAGTTTATGCCTTGGGTTTGGTTGAATTTTCTATGATTGTTAGTGTTTATTATTTGGCTATTTGATGCTATTAATTGAGCAAGTTATTTAGCACTTTAGCTCCTTAAATCATGATTAATTTGTTACCATGGATTGTGATTATCTAAGGTGTTTCTTCTGCAATGAAAATTGAGATTTAACACTGGTTCAAGAAGTGCTAAACCTAGGGAGTACACTCACGAGAGTAGAGGTGCACCTATGTGGTTTTAGTGATTCATTTCATGTAATTTCATAGAAGAAATGAATTTGTAGCTAATTTCATAACTATGAGAATATGTATGGATTAGTTATGAGTATAATTAATTTACTACGAAAGTAGGATTCATATGCATAAGGAAATTACACCATAGCTAGCCAAGATAGTAGTAATTAATGATCCAAAAATGACACTTGCATGAGTAGTTAGGAACTTTCATTTGTTATTTGCATAAGTTCAGTAGGTTTCATTTCTTATAATTCATTTATAGTCTAAATAATAGATAAACTTTAGTAGTGCCGGTAATTGTTCAATCTTTCTCGTGGGATCGACCCGATATATGCCATAAACTACTAGTTGACCTGTATACTTGCAGTCAAAACGGGTATAAATTGAATTTTTTAACTTGTACGTATATCAAAAATCCGTCAAGTTTTTGGCGCCGCTACCGGGGAAAAGCTCCTTTCCACCGGTCTAACTTCCACTCTAATGATTTTCAAATCTCAATTTATTAAGAAAGTAAAAAACAATATGATTTTTGACTTGACAATAAATCATATTTTTCTACTTTATGCATCAGAAGCATGTGCAACCAAATTTTCTTACCAAATATAGTTGGAAAGTAATATGAACATAAGAGAAATGGCTGAGCAAATTGCAAAATTTCGGCTGCAATACGCGTATTCACTTTTGACTTCGTTTCAACTGCAATATTCTTTATGATAGATGTCAAACTGGCTTTTGTACAAAACACAAAAGTTGTAGCCCTTTGAATTAGCTTTCCAATGCTTCAAGAATCATCTAAATCGGAGATTTGTAGACCGAGATATGATCAAAATACCAAAGTCTGGTCAGAGCTCAGTTTTCAACTTTGGACAGCAATGTTGAACTTTGGTATTTTGACCTTTTGATTGAGAAAACGGCTAAATTGGACTCTGATGTCTTCATACCAAATTTAGATACGCCTCTTAGTTTCAAATTGGTTCAAGAATCATTTCAATCCGATCACTGTAACTCAAGTTATAGCCGAAATACTAAAATGTGTCAAAACTGTCAAAATGCACAAAATGCAAGTAAAAAGTTATAAAAATCTCATTTAATTACTTTAAAATATTTTTTCCCAATTATAGCCAAAATGATTCATTTTCCTCCAATAATATAACCAAAGTGACTAAAAATAACATATATATGAAGAAACCAAAATATTTTATATTTTGATAAGTGATTATTTTGTGTTATATTTGAATGATATTTTATATTATTTTTAATCACTTTTTCAATATTATATATGAAGAAACTGGTCTATTTTGCTTAGAATTTTAAATGCTACTTAGTGCTTAAATGAGAGTTTTGTCCCTTTTACTTGCATATTTTGATTATTTTTGTAGTAGTTGGATTTTGGACTTCATTTTGGACAAGAAATAAGGTTGCATTATGTTGATTGAAGTCCTAAAGTTCGCAAGAATGACAAATTTCAAAAGTGGTTCAAATCACAAAAAGAAAAAAAAAACGAAGAAATTTGTCGGAAAAGAAAGTCGACTCAAATTCCTCTGAAGAATTTGATCAATTTTTGGAGGGATTGTTGAAGGGATTTGAGGTAGTGAGTTGGGATAAAGAAACAAAATTCGAAGAAAAATAGTGGAGGAATTCGGCCAGTTTTTGGACAAAGTTGCAGCTTCAATTTGCGCAATTTGTTTTCACCTTCATTTTTCACATCTTTTGAGGGACGTTTGGCATCTTAAATGCACATGTAAAGATGAGATTCTAATAATAATTCCTGATTTTATTTCTTCAACAATGATGTGATTAGTGAAACCAAAATTGTTGGTTATTTGGAACTATGTTCATATGGAAGATACAAGTTAAAAACTTAAAAATTTCTCTATAAATAGAGCTTGTATCATTCATTTTAGAAGAGTTTGGAGAGTGGAAGAAATAACACACAAAATGTAGTTTTTAATTAGTTTCTTAGTACTTTAGCTTGGGGTAGTATAGGATTGTTTAGATTAGTTAGATTCATCATCTTTTGTATATAGCTAAACTTAAATAAAAATTGAGGAGCAAATATGAAAAGTTTAAACTTATGTGATTAGGGTGAGAATATTAATTTAACACTAGTTCAAGGAAGCGTTTATGAAGTTCAAGGGAGAGAATAAGGAAGTACTTATGAATTTAACACTAGTTCAAGAGTAAATGTGTACCTTTGTGATTTTTGTGATTTGTTCAATATAATTTCATAAAAGAAATAATCTTATAACTAATTTCATAACCATAAAAGTATTGATTCATTATGAGAGTAGCTTTCACATGCATGAGAAAATTACATCATAATTATTAGGTAAGGTAGTTTTGTTAGTTATACCATAATCTAAAGAGCTTTTTTCATTTGCTATTTTTATGCAAATTTTAGTGTAATTTTTTTTCTTTCAATTTGTTGATTGTCTAAATAATAAAAGAGTTTTAGTAGTACCGATACTTGTCCATTGTTTCCAGGTTTGATCCTTTATACTAAATCTTGACTTGTACGCTTGCGAAAAATCACGTGTGAAGTATTTAAAAATTTATAAATATAAAACTTAACTGTAGATTGTGTTTAATTTTATATGCATACCACATTCATTTTTGGCCCATTGCTTGAAAATGATATTAAGTGATAAAATTGCTTAGTCAATAGCAATCCCTTCGGCATTCTGCTTTGCCAACAGCAATCCTTTTGGTAAACCTAAAAATTAATGTGTTGATTCTGAACATGTGCAATTTGTTAATAATTACAACTGATCATCACAAAACAATCACTACTCTACATTCAATCCGGGACAGAAAAATCATCCAAGTTTTCGATGGACGGATCAAAATAACCAACAAAGACCTACAAATCCATCTGGCTTCCACCAAGGCAACCTACCATGGAGATCAAACCGATTTGGAAATTGGTAATTGATAGATTAGCTAATGTCCAATAATAAGATTGATATGTTAGTTAGTGCTGACCAAAGATTTTAAAGAATTGAGGGGACGATGGACCAAGTTACAACTATCTATAAAATGCATAAGGTCTAATCGAGAGAGCTTCCTAGTAGGATCGAGGTTAATTTTAAAAAACATGTAAATGCAATCACTCTTAGAAGTGTTAAACAATTAGAGGGATAAAGATAAGAAAATAGCAAAAAAAGAGGTAGAAGTGAAGGGTAAAGATCAACACATTCGGTTGTTTCATAATCCCCTCCACATGTGGCACAACAAATAACACTTACATTGGGTGAAGAATTAGTACCAACTCCGGCTTGCCTACTAAGTAACTTAACTACATTGTTCATTTGAGCACTCAATATGTTAAAGAGTGTCCATTTCCAACATACCTGCTTGCCTTCTTCGATTATCTCTCTCATTTGCCTATTGATAATTATTGGCCGCCATCTCTTCAATCAAATTTTGGATTTTCTCGAGTGATTTATCCATTAATGCTCCACTTGTGATTGCATCAATTGTAGTTTTAGTTTAAAAAGATAAGCCATTATAAAATGTTTGGACTATAAACTAATTGGGAAGTCCATGATGTGGACATTTCCTTAACAATTCCCTAAACCTTTTCCAAGTTTCACATAATGAGTCACCATCATGTTGGTTAAAACCGTTATATCCAAAGTTTAGCTGTCTTTCCAAGTGAAAAATATTTATTCAAGAAAGTACGAGATAAATCATCCCAAATAGTAAAAGTGTTAGGAGTATGAGATTGCAATCATACCTTAGATTATCACACAATGAGAAAGGAAATAACTCAAGTCTAACGACATCTTTACTTCATTCATTTTAATAGTATTACAAATTTTCAAGAATGTAGCCAAATGAGCATTTGGATATTCTATTGCATTACCTCCAAATTGAGATTGTTGAACCATTTGTATAAGAGATGATTTAATCTCAAAACTATTAGCATTTACTGTTAGCCTTACAATGGCTGTTTGAAAACTTTGAGGGTACAACAAAATCTCTAAGAGGTTGCCTATTAGTTTCTTGTTTAGCCATTTGCTGAACTAAAGGCAATTCAATAGAGATTCCCTGTATTTGGTGTGTTTTCTCCTCCACTTGTAATGCACTTCTTCTTTGTCTCCTTATTGTTCTTTCAATTGTTGAATCAAAAGGAGCAATAATTCGTAAAGCTCGATGCATACGCTACAAGTAAGGATATATAATGAGGTAAATCAATTCCACACCAATCAATTAACAACTACTTATACAAATAAATTATACAAATTTTACCAAAATTAAAGAAAATGTCTAAATTAATAAAGTTTGCTAGACCCTAAAGTTGGCGGGTTTCAAATATATGCTTAGGCTTAAATCCAAAATGCACCAATTTGCTTCAAGTATAGTGGTCAAATTTACAGTACAAGGTGTATAAGAGTTGATCCCACGAGGAGCGTTTATCAAGTACTAGATCCTTGGTTTACTCTATTATATCTAGACTAATAATACTTCAAACTACTAACTTGTAAAGAAAATGGAGAAAATACACTAAATATTAAGGTTCTAGGGTGTAAAATCCACTAATTGTCCAAAAAGACAAATGAATGATGACTCGTTTCCAACATTAACCAAAATTCATTCTTATGATGTAATGGTATTAACTAGCCTAGTTTTTTTTACTCTCGTGGTAAAGATTAAATCTAGTTTATTTACTACATGAAATGTTCAAGAAAATCTACTCAAATGTATTTCTACTCTCGTGAGTCTACTCCTTAAGTTCCAGTTATCCCTATCCATTATTATTATCATTGAGTAATAACAACTAATAGCTTGTCATTGGTAATGAAACAACAAGAAGTAATTAGTATGAATAAATGGATAAGTTAATACAAGAGATAATAAATGTAAATCATATTCAACTGATATTAAATGAACCATTAGTTTCATCTACTCCTTAGATGTAGAAATTTAGGTCAACATAATGATAAGATAAATAAGTACCAAGATTCATTGCATAAACTCATATTGCACAAAAGATCTTCTATTTCTCCACCAAAAGGATGAAAGCTTAGCCAAATGATGGACAAGCTATCAAAGATGTTTTATTTCTCCACCAAAATGAGTTGTTATTGACAGGTGTCGAACCTGTGCGATAATAATAAGAACCTAACTACCACCAAAAGCAGTCAATAATCAATTCCAGGTACTAGAGTAGGGACTCTGGATGTTCAATGGATTACTTGATTCATCCTGGTTCCGAAGAATTTGTTTAATCCGATATACCAGAATTAATCAACTGACAAAATTTATTAACTAGTAGACAGTGGCAAGCAGGGTCGTCTCTTCAGGGACTGGGAAAAAACTCGTTTCTTTTTAAATCAAGACAAACGAGGGGCTTGAGAATTAAATACTAATAAATTGTTAACTAAATAAATTAACTGCGAAAAATAATTAATTGAGAGAAATAATTGGGAAAACTCTAGCCAATGATACATTTTATCGATTCACATATAATTCCAACATTCATTAATAAGTAGATTTTTAACTGCCGATACGATCTAACAGTTAGTCTCTCCTTACTGTTTCGATAGTCAAAGTACGACTGTTGACTATTTTCCCAATTTAGAAATAACCCTAGGTACGATCATAAGATTTAATTCCTAATTGCATTAGAAACTAGAGAAATCCTACTATAATCAATAAACACACTATGAGGGTTTATTTAAATTAGATTGTACGTTTTCCCAACACAAATTCAATTATTTCAGTTGTTACCGGGATGCGAGTAATCAAACAATTACGGATTCAACTACCCCCAATTAGCAAATAAACTACGTGAATAATTAAATATTGCGCAACTATTCAATCATACACAGTAGTCATAATCATTAAAAGCAGAAAACATACAAATATCAATGAATGAAAGAAACAATTAAAATAATTTAGATCTCACAGTTATTGTTGAGCCAAATCTTCAGTTATCCCCTTGAATAGAAATAAGAATTTAGTTCTCCATTAGTGGAGAACTAGCCATACAAAAAGAATTCGGAAAAACTTTCAATTGTCTCACAAATTCGGTCAACAGAGAAAAAGTAAAAGACAAGAAGGAGACTATTGCTTTTTCGTTCTTTTCTTCCCAATTTTCCCAAAAGGCAAGAAAAATCAAAGACCCAAGAGTACAATGCTCCCCTTTTCGTTTCTGCCTACCCAAAAAAGATGGAAACCAAATGTCTCACGATTTCTTTCCTACTTTGACGCCTAATTGATTGGTATTCTAATACCAATCAAATTCTTAAAAGAAAGCCCTATTACAAGTCAACTTCCTCAGTTTTCCTTCTTCTTAGGAGTGGCCCATTAACTTCCTAATTTGTAGTCAACTACTTGATGCATTTTTTAAAGCCTCTCACGTGCAACAAATCCCGAGAATCCGGACTTGAAGGCTAGAACTAGGCGTGCTCGCGCCTAACTGTCAGAAAATTTTCTGGAATTGATTTTCAGCACCTTTTCTTCACCAATTTATGCAATTAACACCCAACACAAAATCTAAATAGAACCTATCAAATAGTACAATATTTAGTCCAAACAACTATGGAATACTAGCGAAATAACTCACTAAAATGCATCCTATCAATCTCCCCCACACCTAAATTATACTTGTTGTTAAGCATAAGCAACTCAGAAGTGCAATTAAAATATCAAGTAATTCGTAACAGGTCATACCAATAAAGCTATTCTAAATTCTCCAACAATTTCATCAAATTCAGAATATGCCAAACTGACAATTCTCACATTTAATATGCATTCATTCACTCCAAAGTGTATAAGATATAGGATGGCTCTCAAATAGACACAATGAAATGACATTATCATAAGTTTGCTCATATATCATATTTTCACCACTTAACTATGAATTAAATGCACAAATCAAAGTGACTTCATAAGGTTGTAACGAGGCTCGGGTGAAGGAGTAGGATAACAAGGATTTTAAGGGTGTACAAATGTCAAAAAAAATGTCCAAAAATTCATTACATAGGTTCTTACAAATTTATACCTTTAAGGCATATCAACAACCCAACAAGTGAAAGTAATAGTCGGCACTTGTCACAAATACTTTGATTTCAATTTTTTTTCCTTTTTTTTTCTATTTTTTCTTTCTCCTTTTTTTTCTTTTGTTTCTTCTTCTCTTCTTTTTTTTTCTTGAATACCGACACCTTAGAAATCAACTTCACCTGTCATACTTGCATTTCTGATTCACTGCCTTTCAAATAACATCTCAAACTCCCATGCAATGAAATCAAAGTATTTCTTTAACTCAAGGTACAAAGAGAAAGTCTAAAAAGAAGGTTTTTCGGCTAACAGTTAGGGTATCAAATGAAGAAAAAGGGTTAAAGGCTCAGCTTGACTCACTAAAAGTAGATAAAATAAAGGTGAATTTTTGAGCAAGTCAAAAATGGTTCAAACCTAGGTGCCCTCATCATTTTATTGCATCCAACTAAACAAAATTGTAATCTCGACATGCATAACAAAGCAAGTTCTAAAATGACCAAACCATGTGTACAACCACTCGACAAACGAAAAAATGAAAAAAATAGAGTAAAAGTAGAGTATAATGCTTACAATCAGGCACAACAATCTCACAAGTGGTACAGGAACTTAGAAGATGTACAGGAACTTAGATCAGGCTTTGATAGATGCTCTTTTGTGTTTATTCCTAGAACAGAAAATGAAATCAGTCATGCAGTAGCACAGTTTGCAGTAAAGCTAGTACATGACATTGAATGGGAACATGACTTCCCAATATGGCTAATTGACTTAGTAAAGAAGGATATGATGGTAGTATCCCCTTTTTGTAACTAATCCTTGTAAGATCAAGTGTTAATATCTATAAATTGTTATCGTTTGTTGGAAAAAAAATCTCACAAGTGGTCACAAGTAGTCAGGAATTAATGTTAAATCCAGCATGTTCATCAATTAATTCCATCATCAAGAAAAGTAGAAAATCCCCATGGCATGAACTCACTAATCCTACTCAAATCTCAATTGCATTCATCATTGTTTAAAACAAAGAATTACTAAGAAAAAGAAAATGCAAAACAAACACCTAAAAACATAACTAACCCTCCCCCACACCTAAACCTTATATTGTTCCCAATGTAAGCAATAAAAAATAAGAATAGAAGTAATGGGGCAATGATACTTCCTTGAACATGGAGGAGGGTAGAAAAGAACTAAGGCTCTGGAGGAAAGAATGGAGGGAAGCCAACGTGGGTGAAATACTGAGCCAAATTCTGCACCATACCAGACACCTGATGCTCGGTCCGCTCCAATCGAGAATCCATCTAATGTAGCTGGAAGCGGAGGTCGGAAGACTGTCTGTCTGCAGAGGATGACAGCGGAGGTGCAGACGAGTAAGGCTCAGGAACGTCAGTAGAAGGACCGCCAGTCTCAGAGGGGGCAGATTTGGAAGCTTTGTGTTTTGGTGGAAGTTGGATCGGCCCCGGAGGCATGAACTGGAAGATACCGTTGACCTATTGCATTAGACCCATCTTTTCCAAGCAAACTAAATCAAGAGATTTTATAATACAAGTCAAATGCAGATTATGATTAGTTAAATCTAAAACCCCACGATTAACAGCTAATTGAGTGATAAAAGAATCCAGATTTAATGACTTATTTTTTTTGCTTAAGACAGTTCGGAGGTGAGAAGCAAACCAACATCCCAAGTTAACCTTAACATCAGCAACCATACACCAAATAAAAAAAAACTCGAATTTTGTTAAAGTACCCGAACTGTTTTTCCTACCTGAGAAGCTATAAGCCATAAAACGGTGTAGACAACGAAAAACGGGGTTCTTAAGGAAAGAGGCTTTAGACTGGCTAGAATCATATGATTGGGTTAAAATCAAGAGCTAAATTGAATTCAGTGATGGACTGTTTGAATTTTCCTACCCATCAATCTAAATCAAACCACCTCAGGAGTCGTAACAGAGAATTTATCAAGTACATTAAATTCGAAAGTGGCATAGAATTCTCACGTTAATTCAGCGAAAACAGGTAAAATAATAGAAGCATAATTTGTCCAACCTATGGCGGTTAACCTCCTAGTGACCTAATTTCTAATGTTTAAAAGATCGAATGTTGGGTTATGGATAAATTTATAAGGAATAATTTTTCTTGTACAAACAACGACATACCGTTCCTTATGGGCTGCCCTGGTGAAGGTCAAATAGCCCCCAAAGTGGGCCGAAAAAGAGAGGTTCTATTTCTCCCAAGGCGGGTCCGGGGACCATTCGAAGCAGATGATTTGGAAGGTCTACTTAAAGGGACGGTTGTAGGGTAGAAGTGGATGGTCGATTTTTATTTTTATCCTTTGTTTTAGTCATTGACACCAGTAAACAGGACAAGAGCAAGGTACCAACACTAGAAAGAAGTCAATCGGCAAGCTAATTAATTAAGGGGTTCCCAATCATAGCTCCAAATACCGACAACTAAAGAAATAGACAATCAGACAAACACAACAAAACTTCTCAAATACAAACGATTTTAATATAAAATTAAGCAAACAGTCAGAAGTAGCCAAAGATAAAATCACAACACTCCAAGTAAGCACGAATTATCTGTCAACAGCTAAAAATGAAACTGTCTGTCCTCAGTTAAGAAAAAGAGAAAATTAGGAAAAGAGGCAAACTGAGGGGAAGAGCAGGCAGTGAGGAATACGGGTGGAGCAGATCGGCTAGGGGGTAGCACGGTCAGGAGCGGTAGCAGCTCGGCAGCGGCGAGGGCGGCGCGTGGCTGCAGCTCGCAGACTATGTTCTGTGCTCGCTGACAGCGCATTGCTCCCGAGGCGAGCGGCTGGCGGAGGTGCGCGGTTGGGCGTGCAATCTGTGCAACAGACTAGGTGTGGGTGCGACTAACGGCACTTAGAGAGGAAAAACGCCTGCGACTGCGACTAATGGCTCGGCTTCGGCATCGAGGGGTGAGCGGCGTGCAACTGCTGACGATGGACAACGGCGGTAGCATGCGGGGAGAGCAAGAGGCGGCACGCAAGGGAGAGCGAAGGGCAAAGGGTGGCGCTACCGTGGGCTGCTGGCGATGCGGGTTGTGGATGGCAGCGCACACTCGTGGCTAGCAATGCGCTACCGCCCTTGGCCGTGCTACCCCCTAGCCGATTTGCTCCACCCGTATTTCTCAGTGCCTGCTTTCCCCCTCAGTTTGCCTCTTTCACTAATATTATCTTTTTCTTAAATGAGAACAGACAATTTAATTTTTAACTGATGATAGATAATTCGTGCTTATTTGGGGTGATGTGAATTTGTCTTTGGCTACTTCTGACTGTCTGCTTAATTTTATATTAAAGTTATTTGTATTTGGGGAGTTTTGCTGTGTTTGTTTGATTGTCTATTTTTTTAGTTATCAGTATTTAGAGTTGTGATTGGGGACCCTTTATTTAATTGGTTTGCCGGTTGACTTCTTTTGAGTGTTGGTACCTTGCTTTTGTCCTATTTACTGGTGTCAATGACTAAGACAAAGGATAAAAATAGAAATTGACCGTTCACTTCTACTCCACAACCATTCCTTTAAGTGAACCTTCCCAAGCATCTGTTTTAGGTGGTCCCCGGACCTGCCTTGGGAGGAATAGAGAGGTTCACCTCTCTTCTTCGGCCCACTTTGGCGACCATTTGACTTTCACCAGGGCAGCCCATAAGGAATGGTATGCCGTTGTTTATACAAGGATAATTATTTCTTGTAAATTCATCCATGGCGCCACACTCGATCTTTAAACATTAGGGATAAGGTCACTAAGAGGTTAACCGCTATAGATTGTACAGATTATGATTCTATTATTTTATCTGCTTTCACTGAGTTAACGTGAAAATTCTATGCCACTTTCGAGTTTAATGTACCTGATGAATTCTCTATTACGACTCTTGAGGTGGTTCGGTTTAGATTGATGGATAGGGAATTCAAACAGTCCATCACTGAATTCAATTTAGCTCTTGGTTTTATTGACATCTCCTATTCCCAAACTAATGAATATATGGCGAGGGCTTGCGAATACACTGAACCCTTTTTTTTCCATAACACTGGCTATTAGAGAGAATTGTCGATTGACACCCAATCTCATGATCCTAACCAGTCTAAAGCCTCTTTCCTTAAGAACCCCGTTTTTCGTTATCTACATGATTTTATGGCTTATAACTTCTCAGGTAGAAAAAACAGTTCGGGTATTTTGACAAAATTCGAGTTCTTTTTTATTGGTGTATGGTTGCTAAGGTTAAGGTTAACTTGGGATGTTGGTTTGCTTCTCACCTCCGAACTATCTTGAGCAAGAAAAATAAACCATTAATTTTGGATTCTTTTATAACTCAATTAGCCGTTAATCTTGGGATTTTAGATTTGACTAATCATAATCTACATTTGGAATCTCTTGATTTAGTTTGCTTGGAAAAGATGGGTCTAATGTAACAGGTCAATGGTGTCTTCCAGTTCGTGTCTCCGGAGCTGATCCAGCTTCTACCAAAGCGCAAATCTTCCAAATCTGCCCCCTCTGAGACTGGCCGTCCTTATACTGACGCCTCTGGGCCTTCCTCGTCTGCACCTCCGCCGTCATCCTCTGCAGACAGACAGTCTTCCGACCTCCGCTTCCAGCTACATCAGATGGATTCTCGATTGGAGTGGATCGAGCGCCAGGTGTCTGGTATGGCGCAGAATTTGGCTCAATATTTCACCCACGTGGACTTCCGTCCACCCTTTCCTCCCGAGCCTTAGTACCTTTCTACCCTCCTTCATGTTCAGGGAAGTATTATTGCTCCATTACTTCTATTTTTATTATTTATTACTTAAATTGGGGACAATGTAATGTTTAGGTGTGGGGGAGGGTTAGCTGTGCTTTTAGGCTTTTATTTTGCATTTTTTTTCTTAGTAGTTCTTTGTTTTAAACAATGATTAATGCAATTGAGATACGCGTAGGATTAGTGAGTTCATGCTATGGGGGTTTTCTACTTTTCTTGATGATGAAATTAATTGATGAATATGCTGGATTTGACATTAATTCCTGACCACTTGTGAGATTGTTGTGCCTGATTGTGAGCATTATACTCTATTTTTTCATTTTTTTCGTTTGTTAAGTGGTTGTACACATGGTTTGGTCATTCTAGAATTTACTTTGCTATGTATGTCGAGATCACAATTTGTTAAGTTGGATGCATTAAAATGATGAGCGCACCTAGGTTGGAACCATTTTTAACTTGCTAAAAAACCTATTTTTATTTTATTTACTTTTAGTGAGCCAAATTGAGCCTTTAACCCTTTTTCTTCGTTTGATACCCTAATTGTTCGTCGAAAAACCTTCTTTTTAGACTTTCTTTTTGTACCTTGAGTTAAAGAAATGTTTTGATTTCATTGCATGGGAGTTTGGGATGTTATTTGAAAGGTAATGAATCAGAAATACAAGTATGACAAGTGAAGTTGATTTCTAACGTGTCGGTATTCAATGAAAAAAAAGAGAGAAGAAGAAAGAAAAAAAAATAGAAAAAAGAAAAAAATAGAAAAAAAAGGAAAAAAAAAGAAAACAATTGAAATAAAAATATTTGTAACAAGTGCCGACTATTACTTTCACTTGTTGGGTTATTGATATGCCTTGAAGGTACAAATTTATAAGACCATGTGCAATGAATTTTTGGGTATTTTCTTTGACATTTTTATACCCTTAAAATCCTTTTTATCCTACCCATTCCCCCGAGTCTCATTACAACCTTATGAAATCCCCTTGATTTGTGCATTTAATTCATAGTTAAGTGGTAGAGATGTTATATATAAGCAAACTTATGGTAATGTTATTTCATTGTGTCGATTTGAGAGCCATTCTATATCTTATACACTTTGGAGTGAATGAGTGCATATTATATGTGAGAATTGTCAGTTTGACATATTCTGAATTTGATGAAATTGTTAGAGAATTTAGAATACCTTTATTGGTATGACCTACTATGAATTGTTTGAAATTTTAATTGCACTTCTGAGTTGCTTATACTTGAGAACAAGTATAGTTTAGGTGTGGGGAAAATTGATAGGGTGCGTTTTAGTGGGTTATTTCGCTAGTATTTCACAGTTGTTTGGACTAAATATTACACTATTTGGTAGATTCTATTTAAATTTTGTGTTGGGTGTTAATTGGAGAAATTGGTGAAGAAAAGGTGTTGAAAATCAATTCCAAAAGACTTTCTGACAGTTAAGCGCGGGCACACCTAATTCCAGCCTTCAAATCCAGATTTTTGGGATTTGTTGCACATGAGAGGTTTCCAAAAATGTATTAAGTAGTTGGCTACAAATTAGGATGCTAGTTGACCACTCCCAAGAAGAAGGAAAACTGAGGAAGTTGACTTGTAATAGGGTTTTCTTTTAAGAATTTGATTGGTATTAGAATACTAATCAATTAGGGGTCAAAGTAGGAAAGAAATCGTGAGACATTTGGTTTCCATCTTTTTTGGGTGGCTAGAAACGAAAAGGGGAGCATTGTACTTTTGGGTCTTTGACTTTTCTTGCCTTTTGGCAAAATTGGGAAGAAAAGAACGAAAAAGCAATAGTCTCCTTCTTGTCTTTTACTTTTCCTCTATTGACCGAATTTGTGAGACATAATTGAAAGTTTTTCTGAATTCTTTTTGCATGGCTGGTTCTCTACTAATGAGAACTAAATTGTTATTTCTAGTCAAGGGGACAACTGAAGATTTGGTTCAACAATAACTGTAAGATCTAAATTATTTTAATTGCTTCTTTCATTCATTGGTATTTGTATGTTTTGTGCTTTTAATGGTTATAGCTACTGTGTATAATTGAATAGTTGCGCAATATTTAATTGTTCTCGTAGTCTATCTGCTAATTGGGGGTAGTTGAATCCGTAATTGTTCGATTACTTTCGTTCTGGTAGCAATTAGCATAATTGGATTTATGTCAGAAAAATGTACAATCTAATTTAAATAAACTCCCGTAGCGTGTTTGTTAATTAGAGTAGGATTTCTCTAGTTCCTAATGTAATTGGGGAATTAAATTCTATGGTCGTATTTAGGGTTATTCCCAAATTAGAAAAATAGTCAATGGTGGTACCTTAACTATCGAAAAAGTAAGGGGAGACTGATTATCAGATCGTATCGGTAGTTAAAAACCTACTTATTAACGAATGTTGGAATTATATGTGATCGATGATCAGTTGCATGAACCATTTTTGAAGTGTATCCTTGGATAGAGTTTTTCCAATTATTTCTCTCAATTAATTATTTTTCGCAGTTAATTTGTTTAGTTAACAATTTATTAGTATTTAATTCTCAAACCCTCCGTTTGTTTTGATTTAAAAAGAAATGAACTTTTCCCCAGTCCCTGAGGAGACGACCCTGCTTGCCACTGTCTACTAATTAGTATTTTGTCGTCAGTTGATTAATTCTGGTATATCGGATTAAGCAAGTTTTTCGGAATCAAGGTGAATCAAGTAATCCATTGCACATCTAGAATCCCTACTCCAGTAGCTGGAATTGATTATTGACTGCTTTTGATGGTAGTTAGGTTCTTATTATTATTGCATAGGTTCGACACCTGTCAATTTTTGAAAATATTCCTCACTTTTTGACACATATCACAAGATTTACAGAATAAATATGCATCTTTGAAAAGGGTGGGCCAATAAAAGTCACTCTCCAACACCTTACGAGTTGTTCGTTTTGGCCCAAAGTGCCCTCCACATGCAAACAAATGACAAAAAGTTAAAATAGAGTGGAATTCACCTGCACTTAGCACTTGATCTGAACATTGCCTCCAAAGGTAGGAGTTGTCCCAAATGTAGTATTTGATTTCACTTTTTAATTTGTCTCGCTTAAGCTTTGGTCAGTTTGCGGGTAATTCACTAGTTACTAAGAAATTCACAATATCAACATACCAAGGTGCAGACAAATCAACGCCAAATAATTGTTCCTCTGGAAACGCTTCTCTCAGTGGCTGATTCTCCTTATTTGTAAGCAAGTGGCTCAAGTGATCAGCAACCAAGTTCTCTGCCCCACTTTTATCTTTAATCTCCAAGTTGAACTCTTGTAGGAGCAGAATCCATCTGATGAGCCTTGGTTTTGCATCTTTTTTCGTCAACAAATACCTTAAGGCTGCATGATCAGAGAAAATTATTACTTTTGCACCCAACAAATAAGACCTAAATTTTTTTAGTGCAAAACAACAGCTAATAATTCTTTCTCCATCGTAGAATAGTTAAGTTGAGTTTCATTCAATTCTTTCGATGCATAGTAAATTGCATGCGCAGCCTTCACAATCCTTTGCCCCAACTCTGCTCCCACTGCGTAATCACTCACGTCGTATATTATTTCAAATGGGAGGCTCCAGTTTGAGAGTAGAATGACGGGTGGCGATATCAACGACTCTTTCAGTTTATCGAATGCCGCCTTGCATTCATTGGTGAAGTCAAATGCTACGTCCTTTTGCAACAGTCTGAACAAGGGCGCTCCAATCTTTGAAAAATCCTTGATGAATCTCCTATAGAACCCTACATGACCCAAAAAGAAACGTACTTTCCGTACACTTACGGGGTAAGGTAAAGTAGAAATAAGGTCTACTTTAGGTAAAGTAGAAATAAGGTCTACTTTTGCTTTATCTACCTCTATTTCTTTAACCGACACTACATGTCCTAAGACGATACCATACTCCACCATAAAATGTCATTTTTTCCAATTAAGAACCAAGTTTGTCTCTATGCACCTTTTTAAAATTAGAGCTAGATTGTGAAGGCATTCATTAAAACTATCCCCATATACACTAAAGTCATCCATGAATACCTCAATAATCTTTTCTACATATTTGGAGAAGATACTTACCATGCACCTTTGAAAATTCGCTGGAGCATTACAGAAGCCGAAAGGCATGTTACGGTAAGCGAAAGTACCAAATGGGTAAGTGAATGTGATTTTCTCCTGATCCTCCGGTGCTATCGCGATTTGGAAGTATTCTGAAAAATCATCCAAGAAACAGTAATAGACACGACCAGCCAACCTCTCTATCATTTGGTCAATAAAAGGGAGAGGGAAGTGATCCTTTTTCGTCACGGCATTTAATCTTCGGTAATCGATGCACTGCGCCATCCTGTGGGTTTCCTGATTGGAACCATCTCGCCTTCTTGGTTCTCTTCTACAGTTACTCCCACCTTTTTCGGGACTACTTGAATGGGGTTTACCAATGGACTGTCCGAGATGGTGAAGATAATTCCCACCTCTAAGAGTTTAAGTATCTCCTTTTTAACCATAGTTATTAAATTTGGCCCGGAGAGGAGACCGGCGAAGGAGGTGGGTAAACGGGTCACTGGTTCAACCGGTGGGTGAGTGGTTGAACCAGTGGGTCACTAAATATATTTAAATATTATATCTTATAAATTTTGATATAGGATATATGATATAAATTGTAATAAGTAATGTCATAACAAATATTCATTTAATTTAATTTGCTGTAGAATATTTAATTCATATAAGAATCAACAAAACATAAATTTAATTAGTAATCCACCAAACTTCAAGTGTAAAATTTTATATGTTTACTGTAATTATCTAGATTATTTACGAATTTTAAGTGCAAAAACTTATTAAAAACAATATTTATGTTTAAAATAAATTATGTAATATGTTATTTTTTAAATCTATTTTATAATTTATAGAATATAGGGGTCATAAGTTTTATTAAAAGATTTCAAATAAATTTGTTTTGAAGAATTAAAAAAAATAAAGATAAAATTAACAAAACATTCATATAGCATAAGAATGGCCATTAATGAACAAGTCACAAAGTGGCCTGGCGGTGAGCGACACATAAATAAGGCCAAAGGCCTGGGTTCGAATCCAAGCAAATGCTTGGAAAGCTTTTTTTCCTCAAAATCGGGTTGGCCACAAAACCGGCCGGGTTTTCGGTTTGATCCGGTTGAATCGCCGGTCCGTTGAAAAATCAACGGTTCACTTGCAAAAGCGATCTAATTAGAGAATCGGCCCGGTTTAATGGCCGGTTCACCGGGTTGATCGGTCGAACCGTCGGGTCGGACCGGGTTTAATAACTATGGTTTTAACTATTTCCATCATTAGCGGGTTCAATTTTCATTGCGCCTGTCTTACCGGCTTCGCATCATTTTCTAGCCGTATTTGGTGCATGCATAAGGATGGATTGATTCCCTTGATGTCTGCTATATTCCACCCAATCGCCTCTTTATGATCTCGAGAAAGACGAACCAGGTTGTCTTCTTAACATGGCGATAAGTATGCAAAAATGATCACCGGTAGTGTTTCATTGTCCCCGAGAAATGCATACTTCAAATGTTTCGGGAGAGACTTGAGCTCTAACTCCGGTGCCTGCACAACAGAAGGCAACAACTTTTTCTGAATTTCAGGTATAAAGAGAGAATTAAACTCATACCTTGTAAAAATTGGTAGGAGCGAATGCAGTGCTTCAACCGCACGGTACAACTCATCACTTATTTTCACATTAAGAGTTGCTCCCAACTCAAGATGTTTGGCCAAAATCACTCCCAATGCTTCCTCCTCACCCAATTTGAAAGTTTCCTGTACAAGGGGTTCAATAACACTCAAGGCAAATACTGAGTTAGATTCTTCCGGGTACCTCATCGCATCAAAAATATTGAAATTACAATTTATCTATCAAACTCCATTGACAGAGTACCCTCATTCACATCTATTTTTATCCTAACAGTGCTTAAAAATGGCCTACCTAACAAAATAGGTGACGGATGTAATGACTTTTCATCTCGCATATATATGACATAAAAATCTGTTGGGAATATTAACTCATTTACTTGCACCAAAACATCTTCAATTAATCCTTCTGGATAAGCATTGGTACGGCCCACTAGTTGGATTATGGTGTCTGTTCCTTTTAGTGATCCAAGATTTAGAGACGCATAAATGATTTTAGGCATTACGTTAATCGACGCCCCTAAATCCAACATTGCTTTTCTAATTGGGATATTTCCTATTTTACACGGAATCGTGAGCATACCTGGGTCCCCACACTTGGGTGGGAGTTTCCTTTGAAGTATAGCCGATACATTTTCTCCTATCGTCACTTTTTCATCACCCCTTAACTTCCTTTTATGGGTGCACAAATTCTTCAAAAATTTCCTGTATTTTGATACCTGCTTAATAGCATCCAGCAAGGGAATATTGATCTCCACTTTCCGGAACACGTCCAGGATTTCTTTTTCCTTCTCTGCCGTCCTTGTCTTTTCCAACCTGCAAGGAAAAGGAGGTAGATTAGATTTAATTAGTTGGAGGAGTAAATGTTACCTTAGGGCCTTCGCGAATGCGTCCTTCTTCTTCAATCTCCTTTTCTATCTCCTTCTCGCTTTTGCTTTTTGCATTCGTTAACTTAGGCCTCTCCACTTCCTTGCCACTTCTTAGTGTTATGTCACTTATATTTTTGGAATTTGCCTTGGGTTGCGACGACAATTTCTCAAAAACGTGAGACTCCAAACGATTAATTGCAGTTGCCGTATGACTTATTTGAGTTTTCAGATTTTTCATGCCCGATCTAGCTTCCAACAGGCCCGATCTAGTTTCCTTTTGAAATTGAGCAGTACTTGTGGCCAGGTTCTTGACAATGTCTTCCAAAGAGTCTCCTGAATCTGCAGACCAAGGTTGAGGCTTTGCTTGCCATGATTGCTGAAATCCTGGATGACGGTTCATAAATGAATTCTGCGGCCTGTTCCCGTAGCTGAAGTTGGGATGGTCTCTTCAACCAGGATTATACGTGCTTGAGTACGGGTCATACTGCCTACGGAGCGCAGGCACGCCTCCTGCCATGTTTACTTGTTCAGCTCCATCTTCTTGCAAAATGGGACATGCGTCTGTGGGGTGGTCCACGTTTGTACAAATTTCATAGACCTTCGCTCGCTGCGCATTCCCCACGGCTAGTTGCCGAATAAAAGACATCAACTCCGACCGTTGCTGCTGAATGGATGACGTCTCTACCTCGTTGACCCTGCGGGTAGGGTTACTCTCACGGAAGCCAAATTGCTGAGAATTTTCTGCTATTGCTTCAATAAGCTCCATTGCTTTTTTCGGTGTCTTATTTGCCAGTGCTCCTCCACTCGCAGCATCAATAATACTTTTGTCAGATGATTGCAGCCCCTCATAGAAGTACTGGATCAATAACTATTCATTAATTTGATGTTGAGGGTATCTAGTGCACAACTTATTGAATCTTTTCCAATAATCACATAAAGACTCCCCGGGGTACTGCTTGATACTGCATATCTCTTTTCTCAAACTTGCAACTCGGGATGCAGGAAATAATTTTTCTAAAAATTTGGGCAAATTTCACTTTATCCCCCTGTGCTTTTACATTTTTTTACATAACCCCCCTATAATTTTGAAAGTTATACATAATCTTCTCATGTTTTGAATTAAAATGTCAAAGTGACGGGAATAATCATTCTTAACGGAGTCACCTAAAATGTCAAAAATACCGTTATGTAAAGTTGAAAATTATTTATTAACCAAGGGGGGTTATGTATATATTTTGAAAATCATAAGAGAATTATATGGTAAAGTATTAAAGTATAAAGGGGTTATATGGTAAAATATAAAAATCATACGGGGTTAGTGTGTCATGTATTTATAAAGGTAATTTTGACATTTTTAGAAGTTTCGTTACGAATGACTATTTCCGTCATTTAGACACTTTAATCCAAACCATGAGGGGGTTATGTATAGTGTTTGAAACTATAGGGAGATTATGTAAAAAAAGGCTAAACCATAGGGGGGTAAAGTATAATTTGCCCTAAAAATTTCTTTTTCAGCTATGCCCATGTTGTGATACTACCTGCGGGTAGGTAGTATAGCTAATCTTTCGCTACATCCTTGAGAGAGAAAGGGAATGCTCTTAGTTTAATCTGCTCTTCCGTAACTCCAGGAGGTTTCATGCTAGAACATACCACTTCGAACTCCTGGATGTGTTTATAGGGTTCCTCACCGGAGAGACCATGGAACGAGAGTAAGAGATGAATTAACCTTGATTTTAGCTCGAAGGAAGTATTCTCAGATAAAGTTGGGAATGTAATGCATAAAGGCTGGTGAGTCAACTTCGGGGCGGCCAACTCCCTTAGTGTTTGGTTGTTGGCTATGCTAACTTCGTCGTCTTCGGAATCGTATGCAGTAGATGACTGTCCCTCTTTGCGTTTCTTGGTCTCTTGTCTTCGCCTATGCGCTGCCTTCTCAACTTCAGGGTCGTATATCAATTCGCCTGTACGAGAAGAATGAGGCATAACTAGCAAAATATCAAAAATAAAATAAACTCAAAAAGAAACAAATAATTCAAGCACCAGTCTCCGGCAACGGCGCCAAAAATTGACAGGTGTCGAGCCTTTGTAATAATAATAAGAACCTAACTACCACCAAAAGCAGTCAATAATCAATTTCAGGTACTGTAGCAGGGACTCTGGATATGCATTAGGTTATTTGATTCACCCCGATTCCGAAGAGTTTGCTTAATCCGATATACCAGAATTAAACAATTGACAAAATTTACTAACTAGTAAACAGTGGCAAGTAGGGTCGTCTCCTCAGGGACTGGGAAAAAGATCGTTTCTTTTTAATTCAAGACAAACATGGGGTTTGAGAATTAAATGCTAATAAATTATCAACTAAATAAATTAACTGTGAAAAATAATTAATTAAGAGAAATAATTAGGAAAACTCTAGCCATGGATACACTTCAGAAATGGTTCATGCAACTGATCATCGATTCATATATAATTCCAACATTCATTAATAAGTAGGTTTTTAACTATCGATACGATCTGACAGTGAGTCTCTCCTTACTGTTTCGATAGTCAAGGTACGACTGTTGATTATTTTCTAATTTCGAAATAACTCTAGGTACGACCATAGGATTTAATTCTCAATTGCATTAAAAACTAGAGAAACCCTACTCTAATCAATAAACACGCTACGAGGGTTTATTTAAATTAGATTGTACGTTTTCCCGACACAAATTCAATTATTTCAGTTGCTACCGATATGCGAGTAATCAAACAATTACGGATTCAACTACCCCCAATTAGCAAATAAACTACGTAAATAATTAAATATTGCGCAACTATTCAATCATACATAATAGTCATAATCATTAAAAGTAGAAAAAATACAAATATCAATGAATGAAAGAAACAATTAAAATAATTTAAATCTCATAGTTATTGTTGAACCAAATCTTCAGTTGTCCCCTTGACTAGAAATAAGAATTTAGTTCTCCATTAGTGGAGAACTAGCCATGCGAAAAGAATTCGGAAAAACTTTCAATTGTGTCTCACAAATTCGGTCAACAGAGGAAAAGTAAAAGACAAGAAGGAGACTATTGCTTTTTCGTTCTTTTCTTCCCAATTTTCCCAAAAGGCAAGAAAAATCAAAGATCCAAGAGTACAATGCTCCCCTTTTCGTTTCTGGCCACCCAAAAAAGATGGAAACCAAACGTCTCACGATTTCTTTCCTACTTTGACTCCTAATTGATTGGTATTCTAATACCAATCAAATTCTTAAAAGAAATCCCTATTACAAGTCAACTTTCTCAGTTTTCCTTCTTCTTGGGAGTGGCCCACTAGCTTCCTAATTTGTAACCAACTACTTGATGCAATTTTGGAAGCCTCTCACGTGCAACAAATCTCGAGAATCCGGACTTGAAGGCTGGAACTAGGTGTGCCCGCGCCTAACTGTCAGAAAATCTTCTGGAATTGATTTTCAGCACATTTTCTTCACCAATTTCTGCAATTAACACCTAACACAAAACATGAGTAGAATCTACCAAATAGTGCAATATTTAGTCCAAACAACTATAGAATACTAGCGAAATAACTCACTAAAATGCACTCTATCATTTATAAATGAAATATTTCTTCAACTTCTTCTTAGAAAAATATCTAGTAAAAAGTATTAAGAACTAAAAAGCTCTCTTTTTCCTTGCTCAAGAAATGTCAAGAAGCTCAAACTATTAGAAGCTCAAACTATCATAATTACAGGTGCAAATGAGCTACAAAAAGTTCCTAAAAAAAGTGAAATTATGTAGATGAGATCAAGTTGGACAAGTTGTAGCCACAAATGTTGTTGACTAGAATCCTTCCAACAATCCCTCCAAAAATTGGTCGAATTCTGCCCCTATTTTTCTTCGAATTTTGTTTCTTCGATCCAACTCACTACCTCAAATCCCTCCAAGCAATTCCTCTTAAAAAAAACCAGTTGGATTCCTTGGAGGGATTCGAGTCAACCTTTTTTTCGACAAATTTCTTCGTTTTCTTTTTCTTGTGACTCGAACCACCATTGAAACTCGCTACCCTCACAAACTTTAGGATTCTAACCAAAAATCATGGACATGATGCAAATAAAAGGGACATAAACTATTTAAGATTCTAATAAACTTATTGAACACCACATTTTAAACAAAAAGATGACTTGTTTCACCTTAAATTTCCCAAAAGTGACTAAAAATGACAATTTCCCATCAAAAAGTTGCACAAATTTGTCACTTATCAAAGCACCTCCAACATTATTAGGTTTTATTTTCCCCCGGCAACTAAGGATTTTGGAATTTGATAGCGGTAAGGATGCAATTCCAATTCTCAGTATTAGGTTTGTGAACCAATTTGATCTCTAATGTTTTGGCCGAACCAATTATAGTCCTCAAAATAGTTCAATTGGGACAAATTGGTCCCCAATATTTCAGCCTAAACAAATATAATCCATAAAGAATGCCAAGCCTAGATTACTCCCAAATGTTTTACAAATGGTGTAAGAAAATAAATTAAAAATATTTAAATACATAACCTTCATAAAAACCATAGAGATTACATAAAGATTACGAAAATTGTAAAACATGATTAAAGTTTAGAACAAGCATCTAGTTAAAGTTTAGGTAACATAATTTACACCTTATAAACAAAGTAATTTTAAACCTGTAAATTACTTAAAAAGTGTTCAATTACTCTTATTTACACATTGTAACTTACATGTACCAAAAAATTAAGAGGGACTAAATTCACACATTATACAAGTTCTAATACTAATGCTGTAAATTATCATTGCTATTGATATAAATAGTTGTCAAACAAGGGTTATCTAACAAGTGAACACTAGGCACTCATTAAAATGCAGTTCAAGTGTTAATATTTCGTAAATGTAGCCTTTTCATAAGTTTTAAACTTTGGAAATTGCATTGCACTAAAAATTGCTAGTTTACTAATTTAACATATTTTGGGCGTCTTACTAACGTTAGTCAATTTTAGTTTGGTTAATTTCCTTCTTAATAAGCATTCCTTGATTATGCAAACTACTCCCGTGAACAAAGTGAAGACATCGATTGTGAACTCGAAGAAGTTATACAATATTTAATCTTTAATCGATCATGAACTAGAAGAAGTGATTAATCTTCATACAATATTTTTTGATTAATTATTAGCCTAGATAAAAGAACTAAAAACTCTGATTAAGAACTGATTAAGATGCCATTTTGTGCATATGTCCCGACTGTTCTAGTCTTAGGCCTTGGAAGCCTTCTGGTTATTTGTCTTACTTATGTATTGAAGAACGAATGCGTGGACAGGCACAACTACGATTCTGACAACGGCTGGAGTAGCCAATGGAGGAGAGAATCAGGAATCGAAGAGAGAACCATCTCTACAATTTGATTAGAGGCCACTTTATAACGTTAATTAGTATTTTTGTGTACCAAAAAGACTGAAGTTTCTTCGACCTACATTGGATTTTTTTTTCCCTTTTGTGTATTGTTTTGTGAACTGAAAATTGTGCAAGTGTTGGTCAAAGATACCCTATAATCTTTGATTTTGCCTTGTATTTAATGCTTGCCTTGACAGTTATATCATTTGCTAACTTAAGCGATGGAAATTTCCTAGACTTTGAATGGATATTTTGGTATAAACTTGGCTGGAAATGTTGGATTTGCACTTGTCTGTGTATTATGAGCTTGTTTCTGTGTGATTTATGATTGAAAGTGAGTAAACACTTGCTGGAATATTCTTGCCTAAACCGTAGGGTAGAAGCTGTGTTTTCTAGCTTGTAACTTCCATTTCTGTTGAAGTTTTCAAAGGAATTTATGCCTTATAGTCACACTATGAGGCATTGCATAATTTATACTTGAACCATGAAAAGAAGTTGAGTTTTTGGGTTAGCAATCCACTTACAAGTAACTTGTTATGGAGGAAAACTTCCAACCATGAACCATGGTTAAATTTCGACCTTGCTTTCGACAAATGGATGCTATTTTACAGGAAAAAAATTCCTTCTTAAATCGGGAATATGTAGCTACCATTTTCTTTGAGCTTTAACTCCAGTTTTATCTCTAAAATGTTGGCTGCGAACTTATACCTTTTGGCTTGTTAAACTTTTAATGCTTTAAACATGGCATGCATGAGTTGATTCACTGGTTTTACTTTTGGTTTTGTATGGTGAAATCATCTTGTTAATGCCCTAAACACTTGATTATACCTTAACCATAGCATGAGTGGTGGATTTGAGTGAAAAATGATAAGTTTTAAGAGGTGAAAACCTCATTTTTCCTGTTTAGGTGCAGGATTTCCAACCTAGAAACAAAATTGATTTGGGCAGTGTTAAACTCAAATTGGTGGATGAAAATGAGAAATTTTTTGCACTACCATTTACTTAAATCATTGACCTAAGGTATACATGGATGTTCCCCTTGAATTGAGATAGAAACCATGTGATTTGGGCTGAGATTACTTTGTTGGAACTTAGTACCACCCAGATCCAACTCATGTGCTCCAGCCAGAAGATATTGAAATTGATGAGATCTTAATCTACGAGGAACGACCAGTGCAACTTCTAGATCGAAAGGTGAAAGAACTAAGAAACAAGCAAATTCCCTTGGTTAAAGTTCTTTGGAAGAATCACGAGATGGAAGAAGCAACTTGGGAAGTAGAGAAAGAAATACAAAAGAAATATCCTGAACTATTTGCAAGACAATGTGAGAATTTCGAGAACGAAATTCTTTTAAGGGGGAGGGTGTGAGGATCTGAAAAATTTTGTCATTTTACCCGTTTTAACTACATTGCATTTTATTCATTTAATTACTTATTTATTCATTTATTGATTTGAAAATAATTTTAGCTTTAATGAATTTATTAATTGTTACATGTGGGAGTTAGTGAATGGGGTGACTGTGACTTTTAGTAAGGTGTGTAAGGAAACTTTAGTGAAAAAAAGAGGGAGTTTAGTGCAATAAGAGAGAGATGAGATATTTGAAACAAAAAGGTATGAGAATTGGACATGTGGCGCAATAGGAACCACGCTTTGTTCTTTAAAGACTTCTTTGACCAAACCTTTCTTACCATTTTTGTTCCATTTCTTGTCTGTCAAAAAAAAAAAAAAAAAAACAACAAGAGAAAGAGAGAGAGAGAGGGCTGAGAGCTTTAGGAAGAAAAGGGAAGAGAAACTTCATCAATTCTAACTTCAATCTTGTTTAGATTTATGGGAAGGAAGGGAAGATCTTGATCATACCACCAACCTTGGCTTAAACTTGGAAGGGAAGAAGATTTGGTGGGTTGTAGGTTGCTTTTCACTATGCTTTGAGAAGCAAAAGAGGTAAAAATGCTAGATTATCCTTCTTTCTTTACCTTTTGTTTAAAATAAGTTAGTTTTGTGGGATTAAAGACAATGGTGAATCTTGGAAGTCTCCCAAGTTGATGATTCTCGAACTTGATACTTGAGTTCTTAGGGTTTGGATATATATGCAATTATGGTGGTTTTCTTGTTGAGATTTGACTTTATATATCTATTATTATGTTGGTGATGAAACCTTATGGATTTGCTAGATATGTTTGGTTGAAAATTGGGAAATTTGTTGCTTGCTGGCCGAAAACAAGGGCTAGAATTTCAGCCTTGATTTCTAAGTTTTCATGATGATTTTAAGCTCAATTTTACTCAAAACACTCTATAAGACTTTAAACTATATGTGAGGACCCGGAAATTTTTTTTTTTTTTATCGTATATTACTGGATTATTTAAATATTTATTCACCCATTTTCTCTGAATTATTTATTTCAACCATTTTAAGTCCATATGTATGGAACAATGTTTCCCTTATGTTTTTAAAACATTTCGTTAGCAAAAATTTATTTTTCGGAGGCTTGTTTAGTAAGAAATAGCGAATACACGTTTTCGAGGCAATATTTGATCTGAGAGTGCAATAATCTTGAAAATTTGAGGACTCATGTTTTATTTTTAAAAATAGTTATTTTTATAATTATTTATCCTAGTATTAGTTAATTATATTATCGTTATAAGAATTTCTTTTCAATTTCGTTTTAACGCGCGCGAATTGGAAGTTCGCATAAATCGAGCCAGAATGGCTAATTGGAGATTTAAGAAACTAATACTAGACTACTGAGAGTGAATAATTACAGTATTAAAGGAATTAAATTAGAGGTTTAGTGCACAATTGAAACAAACCAGAGAGAAATTGGACGAAACGCGCGCGCGCGCGAGCACTATTGCGAGTTGACTTTTGTTAGAAATTTTGCCCAAAACCCTTAAGCTTCTCAAGGAAGGTTCACATAACATCAAAACTCTTGTCCTTACTCCATTAGTGCCGGCCGAACAGCAAGAAAAAGAAAGAAAGAAGCTCACTCCATTTTTACTTCAAATCTTCCTCCATTTCATCTCAAACTTTGCATCCAACTCATAAATTGCTTGGAGATTCACTTAAGCTAGAAGAAAGGCATCATCCTTGCGGTTTCTTGGAGCTTTAGTGGTGCAAAAATTTCTGGTTTCTCTCAAGGCTAGGAGGTAATCATCCAACACCATCCAATCTTTTATTCTTGGCTTTAGTGGGTTTATTCTTGGTTTTGAAGCCTGTATCTTCATTATTGTTGTTGTTACTTGGATTGGATTGGTTGAAGTGGGCTCTATGAATTCCCACCTTGGTTGTATGGGTTGATATGATGATAATATGTGTGTTAGTGTGTAGATGAGTGTTAAGATTTGAAAGAAAGAGAGGAATCGAAGGAAAAATTTCGCAGGAATGCTAGACAAATCTGTCCTATTTTTGCCGTACCTGTATTTCGAATTTTGGGGGCTCAAATGATTGTAAAACTGATAGATATGTGTTATATATTATGTGTAGAAAGTTTCTACCAAAAATCATTTGAAATGGTTGAGCAAAAGTTGAATTTTCGAAATTTATAGAAACCTGGAAAACGTATTCTAGGCTGATGAACAGTGTCTCTTTAATTGAACATATCTCTATGTACAAAAGTCAAAATCGAGTGAAACTAGACAGTTGTAGCTTTCCAACGGTGTAAAATGCACCATCTAGTTTGAACTGAGTGATCCATAGTGATTCACCAAAGTTTCCTGTTCTGTTCTGCTATTCTGTTCGAATGGCAGTGAGAAGCTGTGAATTGTCGCTTGAATTCGAACTACCTATGAACTGATTTTTAAAATGACTTCTGCTGATGAAATGTAGCCTTTTGAATCTAGTTTTCAACGCCACTGACCATTCTCAATTCCAAGTTGTATTGAGTGAGATATGGTACAATTTGTAAACTGCAGTAGAACTAGAAAACCCTACTTTTTGCTGGCCAACTGATTTGGTTGTTTGTGAGATATTTTGCTTTGAAAATTTTGATGTCAACCAACTATGAACTGCTTATGAAATGTTTCTTGGACCTTGGTTTAACAAATGAACCAAAATGGGACTGATTTCATGGTGCAAAGTGTTTGAAAAGGAAAAGAAAGCAAGAAGACAGATTTGTCTTGGAAATTTCTTGAACTTTGGTAGTTTTGTTAACTACCTTCCTGTACGATTTTTTACGTGAAATTTGATAGAGGAGTAGTCCCCGTATGGAAGTTGAATTGTACCAAATTTGGTGTTATTCTAAGACCATTTCGATACCCAACTGAAGTCCCAAAATTTGTTTTCAAATCTGGAAAATTCACAGAACAGTCTTCAATTTTGGCCAAATTTGAGCTGCTATATTTTGGCACTCAAAACTCCAAATCTAGTTTCATTTTTTGTGTTTAAAACCTTGAATGGAATTCTTATTGTGTTACAAATTTCAGAGGTTAGTTCACTTTTTGTGAATTTTTCCGAATTTCCAAAGTTTGCCGAAAAACATGATCGAAACTGCAAGATCAGCTACTTTGAGCTGAAAATTGATTGTCTTCCATTTAGAATCTTTGAAAAGTATCTTCTAGGAACTTTTAGTACTTTGAACCAAGATTCCAACGGTAAAGTTTTCCAATTTTGGACCTACTGAGTGCAAGTTCTGATTTTTCTAAATTTGACGTGCAAAAACTGAAATTTTCTGACACGATGGGAAATGAGTGTTTGGAAACTCTTCCCTACCCTTTGATAATGATTGATCGTTTTAACTCGATTTCATAAAGGAAATCAGTTTTTCTTGTGTTAATAAAACCTCACTTTTGAACCTTTATTGTGAGTGGTTAAGGTTCTTTGTTTGAAGTATTCACTAGTCTAAATGAGTGTAACTTCTTTCTTGATTAATACGTGATTGTGAGTAAGAAATACTTGTTAATTGTTCAGGCGCTCAAGGAGATTTCGAAGGGAATCTCGGTGCGGACACTTAAAGCATTGTTTGCTCACTTATTTTGAATCGGTGAGTGTCAAGTGCATGATTTGTCGTGTTTTCTTGATTAATCTACTTGTATACGTGAACATAACGTGATGAGACGAGTGTGTACTTTATCGCACTCGTTCTCCTTTATTTGACTTATACGTGTATTATACGTGAACATGACTTGTATGTCGATCGGAGTGAATCTCGTTGAGTATTATACGTGTACTCGTGGGGGACGCCCAAATCTCATTGGCCAATCTTGCGACTCGAGCCGGTATGGGCTTGGTCGAGAAGCTTGATGAACCATGAGAATATTACAAAACACAACTTGATCTTTTGAGATCTTGTTCGGCATACTCGTGTAGTATCGCCCTTTTCATGCGTGTTTGGTGACGGATCCAAGAGGGTGTAATGGTGGATGGAGGAAGTAGTAAGTGAAGTTTCTACGGACTTAATACCTACCCGGATGACGGAGTGTCATCACGAGGGGGTATCGGATCGAACCTTGGCAAAACAAGTGAAAATTAGCTCCTGAGAGCTCCTGTATCCTTAACAAGTGTGTTATGTTATAAATTGTGAATTACTTGAACTTTCTGGCTTTAATTCTTGTACATATGTTATTTTTACTTGTAACTCGAACTACGTGTTTGCATGTGCATGTTTTGTTTTTTTTTCTTGGCCTCACGAGCATCCGCTCACCCCGTTGATTTGTTTTTCTTAACAGGAGCTGAAATGGAAGAAATTATGGAAAAGCCTACTTGATGGCTCTTTTGGCTAGAATTTTGGAATGTATTTGTCTAGACATCTTTTGGGAAATTGTATTGTCTTGGAAAGTGGATGTATTTTGAACTTGTAATGTAAGATTGAATATCTATGTATAGAAGTGACTTCTTTTCTTACGTCGTCTAGTATTAATAGTTATTATTGTATTAAACTTGAATGGGAATCGTACTGAGTCCTGGCGAGAGCTAGGCAGGCGTTCCGCAGATACCCTTGGGTTCGCCCTTGGGAGAAGTGGGAGCGTCACACTATAAGTGTATGTTAGATTTGAACCAAAATCATAAACTTTCAGTGGTTTAAACTCCATTTCTGTCATTGTTTTCATGGCTGGAAATCTGCTCAAAACTGGCTAAAAGAGAGAGTGATTTTGTTTAGCTTTACTTTTGGTTTTGTATGGTGAAATCATCTTGTTAATGCCCTAAACACTTGATTATACGTTAACCCTAGCATGAGTGGTGGATTTAAGTGAAAAATGATAAGTTTTAAGAGATGAAAACCTTACTTTTCCCTGTTTTAAGTGCTGGATTTTTAGCATAGAAATCTAGCACTTAAAGTAGGACTTGATGGGATTCTAAAATTTCGAGATCGAATAGTGGTACCAAAGGATGAAGAGTTAAAAAGGAAAATTTGGAAGAGACTCATCGATCCAAGTATACAATGCATCTCAGAAGTAGTAAAATGTATCAAGATCTAAAATGATTGTATTGGTGGGACAATATGAAAAGGAAGATTGCACAGTTCGTCCAAACTTGCCTTACCTATCAACAAGTAAAAGTCAAACATCGGGAACCTTTCAAATTGTTGCAGTCTTTAGAGATACCAGAATAAAAATAGGAACATGTTACGGTGGATTTTGTATCAGGGTTACTACGGACTCAAAAGGGGCATGATGCAGTTTGGATGATAGTAGATCGATTGACTAAGTCGGCTCATTTCTTGCCAATTAATATGAAGTATTCTTTGGAGAAACTTGTTAAACTATATTTGGATGAAATTGTGAGATTACATAGGGTACCGGTGAGTATAGTCTCTGACAGAGATTCTCGATTCGTATTCTGATTCTAGCAAAAACTGCAAGAAACTTTAGGGATCAAACTAAGTTTTAATGCGACTTATCATCCCCAAACAGATGGACAATCAGAAAGGACCATTCAAATCCTTGAGAATATGTTGCGATCATGTATCATGGATTTTGATGGAAGTTGAGGCCAACACATGACTTTGATTGAGTTTGCACATAACAATAGTAGTCATTTTTCTATTCAAATGGCTCCGTACGAAACTCTCTATGGAAGGAAGTTTTTGATGTATTCAAACCTTGCTTTGCCTTCGTTCTTCGAATTTCAATGCTTAGCTCCTTTTAATAATTTTTTAATTTTCTTTTCGAATTTACTTCAGATGTATTGTAAACTATCAAGGATGTCAATTTAGTAAATGAAGAATTTGGTATCTTAATTTTCACTTTCTATTAAGTCTTGTTAATAGATTTAGAAGTTACACTTTTGTTTCTTAATTTCGATTCTTCACTTACTGAACAATATTTTATGTATATTGTTTCCTAATTTCTAATTTTAGCTGTGTTAATTTCCCAATCCATGAGTCTATGCTTTTGTAATTAAAATAGCTAGTCTCACTTGTAAAAGTACATCTTGTGCATGATCTCTCCTTCCTTTGTTTGCTGTGAAACTTTGTACTTGTTTTCTTTAGAAAATTTGCTTGGTTCAATTCTTAGCCTAGACAACAAGAACAAAAGATAAAGATGCAGTTGCCTCACTTTATTCCTGGTTGGGGTACCAAGGATAGCCTAATCTTTGTGGGAGCAATTCTTTTGCTGGTTGTATGTTGTCTGTTATCATTTTGTAAAGGCTGCCATAGTTGATGCCAATGCGATCTCCGGTTGCATGGTGAAGCCAAAGCACTAGTTCTTGAGTTTTGCTGATGAATTATTATATGATGAAGGTTATGTTGTAAAATATATAGTATTTCAAAAATATTCTTTGTCCCACATCTAAAAATGAGAAGTATTGCTTTCTCTGTCCCACATTGGGAAGTGAGAAGAGTTGCAGTCTTTGTCCCATATCGGAAGTGAGAAAGGTTGCACCTCATTCTGAAATCTATAAATAGGATCCATTCCCTCCTCAGAAAATCACCCCAACAGCTTCAGTTCATATCTTTCTGATAGCAGCTTTATCTCTCTCTCTCTCTCTCTCTCTCTCTTTTATTTCTGTCAGTTGATACCTTCTTGACAATTCTATTCTCATCTTCTCTCTCTATATCTGCTTGTTTTAATTTACTAGTTCTAGTCTTTCTAGTTTGCAACAAGAAGAAAGCCTGTATTTCTTGTTCGCAACAAATAGAAGCAGGCTTGTTTAATCCTGGGGAGACATTTCAATTTCATGAAATAGTTTCTTAGGACAGTGCTACGCACGACTCAAGCGATAGTGTTAACATTGTTGTGGCCGTTTCGACAACAATCTAAGAAACTATGGCCTCCGACAGTGTTAATACCACACAACCTTCATCCGCAGCAGCAGTAGTCGCAATACCATTTGCTAAGCCTTTTCCGGATGTCTCCAAAATTGAAGTTTTTGCCAATGCAAACTTCAGAAGGTGGCAAGAACATGTACACTCTCTACTCGACATTCATGGAGTGGCTTATGCACTGACAGAATCCCAACCTGCTGCAACCGTGGATACTAAGATACAAGAATCATGGCAATATGCCAATAAGGTATGTCGTCATACTATTTTACAAACACTCTTAAATAAATTATTTGACGTGTATAGTAGTTGCATGCAAGCTAATAAGTCCCAGTATAATAGACCAAAAAATCCCAACTACAAGTCCAATATTTCCAACTTTAAGAAAAAGAAAGGCAATTGCTATTATTGTGAAAAACCAGGACATTATGCTACCTAGTGTAGATACAATAAGGGTGACAAAGTAAATGCTAATCCTCCTAAGGTTAATTTAACCGAAGGAGATGAAATAATTGCTGCAGTCATCTCTCAAGTGAACATTGCAGCCAATGTGAAAGAATGGGTGGGAGACTCTGGGGCTACTCGGCACATATGTGCAAATCGAGAAGCGTTTTCCTCCTATACTCCAATAGGGGATGATGAAGAAGTAGTCTACCTTGGAGACTTACGAACTGCTAAAGTTCTGGGTAAGGGCGAAGTGCTCTTGAAACTTACTTCAGGAAAAACTTTGGCTCTTATTGATGTGTTGCATGTGCTAAACATTCAGGCAAATCTGGTTTCTATAGCATTGCTAGGAAAAGTTGGGGTGAAAGTGTCATTCGAATCTGATAAGATCGTAATGATAAAAAAAATAATATATTTGTGGGGAAAAGCTATTGTAACCAGGGACTCTTTGTACTTAACATTTCAAACGTGCTTAATGAGAATGCTTCTTCTTCTGCTTATATTGTTGATTCAATTTCTTTATGGCATGCTAGATTAGGACATGTTAATGCAAGTTATATAAAGAAAATGCAATCTAGTGGCCTAATTTTTGGTATTACTGATAAAATAGACAAATGTGAAATATGTACAGAAACTAAAATAACAAAGAAAAGTTGTGTAAGTGTCCAAAGAGAAACTGAATTATTAAGTTTAATTCACACTGACTTAGGTGATTTGAAACAAACTATGACTAGAGGAGGTAAAAGATATTATGTTACTTTTATAGATGATTACTCTAGATACACTAAACTTTATTTACTTAGAAATAAAGATGATACTCATAATGCTTTTCTATCCTATAAGTCTGAAGTAGAAAATCAACTTAATAAAAGGATAAAAAGAATTAGATCAGATAGAAGAGGTAAATATTTAGCTTTGGATAGCTTCTGTGAACATGAAGGTACAATACATGAAGTAACACCACCTTATTCACCACAATCTAATGGTGTAGCTGAAAGAAAAAATAGAATATTAAAAGAAATGATGAACTCCATGTTAATTAGTTCCCATGCTCCTGATAATTTGTGGGGGGGAAGCTATTTTATCTGCTTGTCATTTACAAAATAGAATTCCACATAAAAGAACGGGCAAAACATCTTATAAGTTATGGAAAAATTATAAACCTAATTTGAAATACCTAAAAGTGTGGGGGTGTTTAGCTAAAATATTATTGCCTGAACCTAAGAAAAGAAGATTAGGTTCTAAAACTTCTGATTGTATGTTTATTGGATATGCTGAACATAGTGCTGCATATAGATTTCTTGTCTTAAGAAGTGATGTACTTGATTGTAATACAATTATTGAGACAAAAAATGCTGAATTTTTTGAACATATTTTTCCACTGTCTAATAAAATTTCTCATGCACCTGTTGAAATAAATAAAGAAACAACCTCTAATGAGAAGTTGAGAAGGAGTAAAAGGCCAAGAAAAGAATTTTCCTGTGGGAATGATTTTCAAACATTTCTTGTTGATAATGATCCTTTAACTTATTTTGATGCTATTTCTTCTTCTGATAGCAACTTTTGGAAAGAAGCAATAAAAATTGAAATTGACTCTATTATGAAAAATAAAACTTGAATTTTGGTAGATTTACCGCCTGGTGCAAAACCTATTGGTTGCAAATGGATTTTCAAAAGAAAATATAATCCTGATGGCTCTATTGATAAATACAAAGCTCGTTTAGTAGCTAAGAGATTTTCTCAATAACGAAATATTGATTATTTTGACACATTTGCACCAGTAACAAGAATTGCCTCTATTCGGGTTTTATTTGCTCTGACTTTTATTCATAAACTTTTTATTCATCAAATGGATGTCAAAACAGCCTTTTTAAATGGTGATTTAGAAGAAAAAATTTATATGATCCAACCTGAGGGATGTATCATTTCTGGACAAGAAAATAAGGTTTGTAAATTAACTAAATCTCTTTATGGCCTAAAACAAGCTCCTAAACAGTGGCATGAGAAATTTGATCAAGTATTGATTAAAGACGAATTTTCGTCTGTAGAAGTGGATAAATGTGTATATGTCAAAATTATAAATGATCAATATATGATAATCAGTTTGTATGTGGATGACATGCTTATATTTTGTATTAGTCTAGATATTGTAAATAGTACTAAATGTTTTTTGTCTTCTAATTTTGATATGAAAGATATGGGTGAAGCCAAAATGATATTGGGTGTTAAAATCGTAAGGAGGGGTGATGGTATAATGTTGTCACAAGAACATTATACAGAGAGACTTCTTAGGAAGTTTGAAAATTATGATGTGACACCTGTGAGTACTCCTTATGATGCTAACACTCAGTTAAAGAAAAATAATGGTGACCCAATTGCTCAGTCTAAATATGCTCAGATTATTGGGAGTCTGATGCATCTGATGAATTTCACTAGACCGGATATAGTTTATGCTGTATGTAGACTGAGTAGATATACTCACAATCCCAATTGTGAGCATTGGTTTGCATTAGTCAGACTAATGAAATATTTGAGAGGTACCATGAATTTTGGAATCTTGTATAGTGGATTTCCCACTGTATTAGAGGGTTACAGTGATGCTAATTGGATCTCTGATTCAAATGATACAAAATTCACTAGTGGTTATGTGTTCACCCTTGGTGGTGGTGCAGTAGCATGGAAGTTAGCCAGACAGACAATCATTGCTCGGTCAACTATGGAATCGGAGTTCATAGCTCTGGAGTTGACTGGTTCTGAGGCAGATTGGTTAAGAAATTTCTTAGCCAATATTCCTCCTATTAAGGATCTGTTGTATCCTATGTCTATACACTGTGACTGTCAAGCGGCTATTGCTATTGCAAAAAATAAATCTTATAATTGTAAAAGTCGACACATGAGATTGAGACATGAGACATGATGTCGTAAAGCAGCTGCTTAGAGATGGAATTATTTCCATTGATTATGTGAAGTTAGAGTTGAAGGCCGATCCTCTGACTAAACCCGTAGGAAGAAAATTGATTCTTCAAACTTCAAAAGAAATGGGACTTCGACCAATAAGTTATCAATAGAGATGGTAACCCAACCTATGTGATTGGTGATCCCATGAAGTAGGTTCATATGGGTAATAACAAGTCAATATTGACCGTAAAGCACTTCAAATTTAAGTCCCTCCGGAAATAAGTGTTTTGAGTAATTGAGGATGAGTTAAAACTCTTAATGAATTCATATCCCATTAGGGAGGTGTATTTAAAGGAGTATACACTTGATGAATTCACCTATATGAGAGTGGAGTGAGGCCGCTCCTATAAAATTCATTGGTCAAATCTTTAGAGCTCTCATGAAATAACCAGGCAGGCGCATGGCCTAAAAGCGCAAAACCGCGTTAACAGCAAATTATGGGTTGCAATGTGATTGATAAAATCTCTGTCATACATCAAGAGTTATTGGTTCATAGAAATTTATATTTCACCAATAATTCTGTAGATCATATTTTATCAATCTATGTTTGGTTCATAGTCCAAAAGACACCAATCTAATTACATTTCAACCAAATCCAGCAGAGTACTTTTAAAATTCTTCCTTTATCCAAAGAATTTTTTTGAAATAGGAAGGAGATTGTTGTAAAATATATAGTATTTCAAAAATATTCTTTGTCCCACATCTAAAAATGAGAAGTATTGCTTTCTCTGTCCCACATTGGGAAGTGAGAAGAGTTGCAGTCTTTGTCCCACATCGGAAGTGAGAAGGGTTGTACCTCATTCTGAAATCTATAAATAGGATCCATTCCCTTCTCAGAAAATCACCCCAGTAGCTTCAGTTGATATCTTTCTGATAGCTGCTCTATCTCTCTCTCTCTCTCTCTCTCTCTTATTTCTGTCAGTTGATACCTTCCTGACAATTCTGTTCTCATCTTCTCTCTCTATATCTGCTGGTTTTAATTTACTAGTTCTGGTCCTTCTAGTTTGCAACAAGAAGAAAGCCTGTCTTTCTTGTTCGCAACAAATAGAAGAAGGCTTGTTTAATCCTGGGGAGACATTTCAATTTCATGAAATAGTTTCTTAGGACAGTGCTATGCACGACTCAAGCGATAGTGTTAACATTGTTGTGACCGTTTCGACAACAGGTTATGTGGCATCCCTCTAAACCCTTTATAGGAAAATCAGTAACGGTTCGACGTGGGAAATATTCATCTATTTAGGGTTTTTGCTGAAAAAGTTCAATTAGTAGTGCCGGTCTATTGTTTTCTACGGTTACACATGACAAGTATATATATATATATATATATATATATTTGAAATAGGCAGTATTAATGGTTATGTTATTTCTGCGTTGGACTCTTTTGCTTTTAAAATATTATGAATTTCTAGAAAAAGAGATAAATTCTGAAAATTTTGAATGGTAAAATCAAACTCGAAAATCGCAATCTTGTGAAATCATTGGCAATCTTCTCTTTGGTTTGTTTATATATTTTAGTTTCCTTTTTTTCTTTTTTTTTTGTACATGCAAAGTTTGGAAATATAATTATACGTCCAATGATAATCTTCCATAAGCACTGAGGATCGCACGAATTATGTATTTAGTTGTGAACTTTGGAGCTCTAAGAAACATGTAACAATCACGATTAAGAGCAAACAGCAAAAGCTTCAAAAAATACAAAATGATCTGTCATGTGGTTTTTGCAACAAGTGCCATCTTATATTTTATCCCCTTATATTTAGTTGCTTTCGCATTTAATATTATAATCTTGCACCTAAACTCTAGTATTCAGATGAGAAAAGAAGCTTCAAGTGGAGATGGGGAAGAAATTGCTCCAGTTCACCTCTGCTTTAGTGTGTTTTTTTTTTACTTTTGAGACAAAAATATGACCCGTGAGAATCTTTAGTGTGTTCTTTTGACTTTTGAGACAAAAAATGTCACACAATTGCAATTAAAGGTTGCAATTCTTCTGTAAACTATAAGCTTGCCCCAAATGTTTTCATTTTGTTACAAAATTTAGCCTCTTTTCTAAAAAACTTGCAAAATTTCATAGAATCGCAATAGGATCGTAGGATCGTACGATCCTATGATCCTACAAGCAATTCTACAGATCCCATGCAAAATAAGCCATTTTTCGATTTCGCATACGATCTGGATCGATCCAATAGATTCGGATCGTACGATCCTACGATCCGGATCGCGATTTTGACAACATTGCTTAAAACTCCTTGAGATCAGTCTAAATTTGTTTCACCCTTCACTATCCATCCTAGAAAATCATCAGCTCAGCCTTCTTCATCTAACTCTGAGGTCATTTCCTTACTTGAGGATCTCAAACAACATATTCTCCTTCTCGAAGATGGTCTGATAATGACCATGTCAAAGATGGTCGAAGTTTCTGATGTATTCAAACCTTGCTTTGCCTTCGTTCTTCGAATTTCAATGCTTAGCTCCTTTTAATAATTTTTTAACTTTCTTTTCGAATTTACTTCGGATGTATTGTAAACTATCAAGGATGTCAATTTAGTAAATGAAGAATTTGGTATCTTAATTTTCAGTTTCTATTGAGTCTTGTTAATAGATTTAGAAGTTACACTTTTGTTTCTTAATTTCGATTCTTCACTTACTGAACAATATTTTGTGTATATTGTTTCCTAATTTCAAATATTAGCTGTGTTAATTTCCCATTCCATGAGTCTTTGTAATAAAAATAGCTAGTCTCACTTGTAAAAGTACATCTTTTGCATGATCTCTCCTTCCTTTGTTTGCTGTGAAACTTTGTACTTGTTATCTTTGAAAGTTTGCTTGGTTCAATTCTTAGCCTGGGCAACAAGAACAAAAGATGAAGATGCAGTTGCCTCACTTTATTCCTGGTTGGGGTACCAAGGATAGCCTAATCTTTGTGGGAGCAATTCTTTTGCTGGTTGTATGTTGTCTGTTATCATTTTGTAAAGGCCGCCATAGTTGATGCCAATGCGATCTCCGGTTGCATGGTGAAGCCAAAGCGCTAGTTCTTGAGTTTTGCTGATGAATTATTATATGATGAAGGTTATGTGGCATCCCTCTAAACCCTTTATAGGAAAATCAGTAACGGTTCGACGTGGGAAATATTCATCTATTTAGGGTTTTTGCTGAAAAAGTTCAATTAGTAGTGCCGGTCTATTGTTTTCTGCGGTTACATGACAAGTTTATATATATATATATATATTTGAAATAGGCAGTATTAATGGTTATGTTATTTCTGCGTTGGACTCTTTTGCTTTTAAAATATTATGAATTTCTAGAAAAAGAGATAAATTCTGAAAATTTTGAATGGTAAAATCAAACTCGAAAATCGCAATCTTGTGAAATCATTGGCAATCTTCTCTTTGGTTTGTTTATATATTTTAGTTTCCTTTTTTTCTTTTTTTTGTACATGCAAAGTTTGGAAATATAATTATACGTCCAATGATAATCTTCCATAAGCACTGAGGATCGCACAAATTATGTATTTAGTTGTGAACTTTGGAGCTCTAAGAAACATGTAACAATCACGATTAAGAGCAAACAGCAAAAGCTTCAAAAAATACAAAATGGTCTGTCATGTGGTTTTTGCAACAAGTGCCATCTTATATTTTATCCCCTTATATTTAGTTGCTTTTCGCATTTAATATTATAATCTTGCACCCAAACTCTAATCAACGGCGTCCAAACTGCTGCGGTTTGACAAAAATCCTACTCAAATAGCTAACTATCCTAAGATTCACGTAGAGGGAAAAGTTACTGATGAATAAAACTTTACTTCTTCTTGTGATTTCTTCAGTAGAATAGTTAACCAACTAAATCAACCATGAAAATAGATATAGAACAGACGAGTATCATATCAAGCATTCACATATGAATATAAGATTTTGAAATTAAGAATCGAACAATGAAATAGTTGATTAAAGAAATCTCCAGTAGTTGCAGATATAAGAAATCTAATTTGAGGATGGGCCCAAGACTTTTTTATTCTTGCGATAAATTACAAAAATTGAAAGAATTGGGTAATTGTGGTTGGGTTTTCCTAGTTTCTACTGAGGATAGCTGGTTTTATTTTTGTACATTTTTTTTAAACTACCTGGGAATGGTGGAGGGTTGACACAGACCCTGACTAATTTATTAAAAATTTTCAAAGAGTGCATGATAAAGAGGATATACCTCTTAATTTTGACTAATTGAAAATTTCAAATAATCTCGACATGCTCCACAAATCCTTTTCTCTTTTCATGCTCAACATGATTATTTTTTTTTTGTACTTCTATGTAAGATTAAAACAAATCCTTTTTCACTTAAGTCACGTGAGTTTATTGGATTAAATTATGACAATTAAGCATATTATAATCACCAGTCTACCTAATTGCTACAAATTGTTTAGTTTAACAATTATGTTTATCTTAAGATGTATCGAGTAATGCTGGATATTTTTTTTTCCCTCCTGGCAGGGGAGAGGTGAGTATTCAAGAAGCGAGGAGGGGTAGGGAGGATTAGAATCTAGAACTTCTAAATGAGGCCTCAAAACAAAACAAATTTGATTGTCAACTTGCTAACTCACAATATTTTATTTCTTGATAACTCATAATTAAATTATAGAAGTCCACTTATTTAAAATATTATAGAAGTTCCAAATTTACTTAATTAAATTTGGTCTAGTGCACACTCAAGCTTTTGGTATCTAATTCCGTACTTTCTAATTTCTCATTTTCATGTGCTTCCTATTCTACAAACCTTGTTACTTAGTCAAAGAAGCTCCTTTCGAGTCTCGATATTAAATAAGCCATATTACTTACTTAAAATTCATAGTGTCATAAATAAATGTCCTATAGTTTCTAGTCAAAATTTGGCTAATTAACTTAATTTCCTATTCTTGACTCTTGGTTCCATAATTTTGCGAGTCTTGATTTCTTTCCTATATATACTAAAGCATTAAGTTTCACCAGTCATACGCGAAACCATTATTCACGTACTTCCCCAACCTTATACCCCAAACAACGGTAATCGTTCTTCAAGATGTCCCTGCCATGGCCATATAACAATATGCCTGGTCTTGATCACAATCCTCAGATACCCCCATCAAATTAAGGACCCTTGGTCCCATGGCTTAAAGCCTTTCCTTCTAGCTCTTATTGCCTTAGCTTTCGTACTATTTATGGCTTTTGGGGTTGGATCAGTTTTACAGTGTATATGCCCAGGTGGCCTGAAAAGAGATGACGTCCCTGAGCCTGAGCCTGAGCCAGAGCCTGAGCCTGCCCCAGTTTAATTCCAAAAGGATGCCGGCTACATCCCAGCCAAAAGAAGGTCAGATTGGTGATGAGTAAAGAAGATACAGTGGAGTTTTTGATGATGATATTGCAAGAAAATTTTAGTAGTTCAATTAGTGTATCGTATGTTTACCAGTTTTTGGTTGTTAGTTTTTTTTTTGTTTTGGCCTTTTAGTGGTTGGTAGTATTTCTATGAAAATTATAAGAATTAAGTATACGAACTTTGCTTAAAGGTATCCTTCAAATTTAGAAATTTTATGATAATACTTGTTTAAAGTTTCTGGCATCTTGCTTTTTTAGTTTCTAACTATTTTAAGTTGTATTTCCTATTATATATGTCTAATTAACTGTGGATTTAACTTTGTTTGTAGACATTGTTCAAAAAATTTGTCATTTAAATGTGCTTTCCAATGCTTAATTTTCCTCGTGCTTCCTGTTCTACAAAATCTTGTTACTTATTTTAGAAGCCCTATTCGAGTCTCCAAAAGACAGATGTCTTAATTTCTAGTCCAAATTTCTCAATTAATTTCCTAGCCAATGAATCTTAACCGTTATATATACTAATCTTTCTCACTCATAATACGTGAAACCATTGAGGTCTCGACAAAGATCCCCAAACCTCCCCAACGAAAGACTCTTTGTTACACGGCCTACTGATTAAGACTTTCGGGATCATAATGGCCTTCGTTATAGTAGCATTTTTTTTTCGGGGTTGGATTTATTTTACAGTACATATGCCCCGCTGGTAAAAAAAAAAAGAAAAGAAAAAAGATGATGCACCAGAAGATGATGCCTCGGTTTAATCCCAACAGGAAGCTGCCTATACCTCACTAATGAAGCCAAAAGAAGGCCAGACAGATTTTCTGGTGATGATATAAATAGAGTTTTCACAGCTTGAATGTTGGAATATAATTATGACGGAGAATTTTATCTAATTGAAAATTGGTATATTCTATGTATTTTTTTTTTTTGATTTTTAGAATGGTTGGATTACTATTGTCAGCCGGTAGTACTTTTTTGTGTTTTTCCTTGTTATGTTTTCGTTTTTTTGACTATTGTTCTATTGGTTGTACTTTTAGGGCAATGATATGAGTTTTACTAAAGCGATGTTCTAATTCTTTAATTTGTAAAATTATGAACCACTCATTCAATTTATTGTCTTATTTTGATTAAAAAGAAAAAAAATTGTACTCACTTTCGTCAAAGGGTTACTTTTTTGGCCGCTAGTTGCCCAATAAACTAGAAAGTCCTTTTTTTTTCCAAATAATCATTTTTATTTTTGTAATTGAGGAGAACGCTTAGGACTACCCCAGAGCCTATGCCCTGACTAGCCAAAAAATCCAGTACAATTTTTAATAGTCGAATAGTTTATTTTAGGGAAAATTGTTCAAAACGTCTCTCATATTTTATAAAATAACTTTTTTAGTTCTTCACTTTTAAAAGTGTAATTTTACACCACTTATAAATTCACATTGATCAAATTTGGTCCCTACCTAGGTTTCTGACTAGTTCTTTACCGGAATCCATTACGTGCCTTGTACGTAATCATTTTTTAAGGGCAAAATTATCAAATAAAATTTTATATAATTCGATCCATAGTCTCTCACATTTCACAAAATGAATTTTTTCATTCCTCACATTCTATAAAATGTATTCTTTTATCCCTCTTTGATCATGTATATAAATATTTTTTTAAACCCATGTATATATCTATTTGATTTGACCTGAACAGTACGAATAGCATGTAATATATCTCTATTTAATTTTGTCTAAACGTACTATTCAGGTGAAATCAAATATATATAGATGGATTTAAAAAATTTGTTAGCTTTTCACTCATGTTCATTTTCTTTTACTCGAAAACAAAGAAGACATTTAATCCTAAACATTATCGAGTGTTTATATCAAATTAAATTTTGGACAAAAAAAATAAACAAAGAAAAAGTATGACAAAAAGAAATAAGTGATTGGCACTTTTAAATTTTAAAACAATCACAAGACAAGTAATTCAATGCTTAGTTTTAAAAGTGGCGAATAGAAACTTCAGATTTAAACTGCAATTTATTAGCATGACTATAGAATTTGAGTTAGAACCCATTAATTAGATGACCTTATTATACAACTCAATAAATAAATTATTACCAAAAGAGAAAAGGTCACAAATATTGATTAGATTCACATGGTGAAATCAAATAGATATGCACTTAGGTTTAAAATAAAATTGTTAGTTTTAAACCCATACATATGTCTATTGAATAGTATGTGTGCAGCTACAATTAAACTATTTAAGTAAAATCAAATAGAGATATATGAAATGCTATTCGTACTACTCAGGTGAAATCAAATAGATATATGCATGGGTTTAAAAAAAAAACTATTTGTACACATGGTTAATAAGGGATGAAAAAATTCATTTTTTGAAATGTAAGGAATGAAAGAAATTCATTTTGTTAAATGTGAATGACGAACCAATTCATCTTGTAATATGCGAGGGACTACAAATCAAATTATATAAAATTTGATTTGACAATTTTGCCCCTTAAAAATGATCACATGCAAGGCACGTGGTGGATTCCGCCTAAAAACTAGTCGAAAACCTAGATAGGGACCAAATTTGATCAATGTAAATTTATAAGGGACATAAAATTATACGTTTAAATGTAAGTGACGAAAAAAGTCATTTTGCAAAATGTGAGGGACGTTTTGAACGATTTTCCCTCTATTTTATCTTGTGAAGCATCATAAAAATGGAAAACTTTCCAATTAAAGAAAGGGTTAATTGCATTATATGTCCCTTGAACTACCAGTGTTTGCTGATTTGCCCTCAACGCTATTAATTGGACAATTTCAAAAACTTATATTTTCCAACTGATTGACTTCCTAGCAATTCTAGAATGTAGACTCTTTAGAACCCTAAATGAATAAGAAGATTTCGCCAAAAATAAAAGAGAGCAAACTTGCATGAGGGTAGTAATGCACTTTTGGTTTACATTTACTTTAGAAATGGGCTAAAGAATGATATAATAAGTTAACAATATACTGTAATTGATGGTTTACGAGGCAAATTGCAAGTTGGTAATAATTTTGGGAAGCATCGATTGACCATTGAAAGAGATAACAAATAATAGCGTCAAACAATATGTATAACATCTCAATTTTTAATTGGGTTTCGTGGGTAATAGTACTCTTGTGCCCTAAAAGCCAACTTAATCATAACTAAAGAATTAAAAAATTTTCTATAAAGATAAGAGTCAAATTAAGTTATTATATAAATATAATTAAATATAAATTTCTTTATTTTCCTAACTTTTTTTTATAAAATTTAATAATGCATGTCTACAAGAAGTGTAAATATTCTACACGTTGCCAATATGATTTATTTTTATGAAAAATCTAATAGCTGGCAATATTTCTGGAAATTGTTTAGTCTTCTGAGCATGTTTATCATATAATATGTAATCAATAATGCCATAGAATTGTCACTAGGAAAAATAAATGCTGGATACATGATAAGTAATAACAGCATCGAATAGAAAAACCAATGCAGTGAAATTTCACATGTTTTACGTTATGTACTCCTAACTAGGGCTGCATACAACTTGACCAGCTCGCGAGTCACTGGTGATCAACTCAATTCATAACTCGACCTGAGATCAAACACCGAACTCGAGTTAAACTTGAGCTGATCTTTATCATACACGAGTCAAGTTTGAGTAGTATTTTCATAGGCTCAATTGCTCGACGAGTCACTCAATCAGTTGGAGTTCATATGAAACTACATAATTGCCCTTCTATCAATTACAATTTACAATAATTCTTATTTCCTAAATACAAATTCGAGCTGACTTTTGCTACTTGTGATCTAGAAAATCAAGCGCAACTCGAGTTGACAATTCGAGCTACTCAAGGGTCAAAAACTTGAGTTTCAGTTCACGAGTCTTGCTGACTTGAGCTTGAGCCTGCCTTTTCCTTGGTTGAGTCGAGCTCGAGTTCAAGATCAAGCCCATACATGAACAAGTCGAGCTAGACTTGATAAGTTCAAAACTCAACTCGACTCGATTCATTTCCAATGCTACTCCTAACATTTTTTTTGAGTTCTTTTGTAATATTGGTTGTTATAATTTATTTATATTGGTCCACCACTATAGGTAAATTATATAAAATATGTTTTAAAGTTTAAATTATACTCAAATTTAGCAATAAAAATCGCTCTACCAATTTGTGTTTAAAAACATCGATAGAGTTTATACTTGTATTAATATCTACATGTTTAACACTCTTGTAAATGGTAGCAATTATGAAATTTTTAATTGTTTGAGGTTGGAAAGGGGGAGAGGGCAATCCACTAGAAAAGAGAATTTTTTCGATGTTGGGGGCAATGCACTTAGAGAAGAGAACTTTAAAGATTTTGGTGGGCCGGGGGGGGGAATGGAGAGAAATTTTGAAATTTTCTAAATTTTTAAGTCTAAAAAACAATTTTCTCAAAATGGGGGAGGGGCCGGGGGTGATAGGGTGCATTTTAGTGAGATATTTTGCTAATATTACATAATTGTTTTGACTAAATGTCGTACTATTTGGTGGATTCTACTCAGGTTGTGTGTTTGGTGTTAATTGCAAGAAGTGGTGAAGAAAAGGTGTTGAAAAACAACATTCCAGAAGACTTTCTGATAGTTAGGCGTGCCCACGCCTAACTCCAACCTTCAAGGCCGGATTCTCGGGATGATTTGCATACGTGGAAGCTTCCAAAACTGAGTGAAGTAGCTGGCTACAAATTGGAAAATCCGTAGGGTCACTCCAAAAGGAAAGCAGAAGCTGAAGAAGTTTGAATTGTAATAGGATTGCTATTTAGGAAGTAATTGGTATTTGGATACCAATTAGTTAGGAGAAAAAGTAGGAAAGGTGAGAGATTGTAGGACAGTTTCTTTTGGGAGGCTAAAAACGCAGAGGAGAATTGTACTTTCTCTTGTCTTTGACTTTTTGGGCTTCTTAGCACAATTGGGAGAAAACAAACGAAACAAGCCACAATTGTTGACTTGGTCTAATTCTTTTTCCCTTGTTTGACCGAAATATTGGAGAGACATCAGACTCTCTTTATGCTTTTGCTAGAAATAAACGAAGGAACGATATTTCTTGTTCTTTTCTTTCTCTGTTGACCGATTTTGGAGAGACAAGAATTGACGGCTTTTCTCAATTGTGTTGCGTGGATTGTTCTCCATTAATGGAGAACTAACTTCCTATTTCTAGTCAAAGGGACAACTGAAGATTTGGTTGAACAACAACTGTGAGATCTAAATTATTTTAACTATTTCCTTCATTTATTGGTATCTGTATGTTTTCTGCTTTTAATTGTTGTTGTAACAATCGTGTATAATTGAATAGGTGCGCAATATTTAGTTATTCACATAAGCTATTTGCTAATTGGGGGTAGTTGAATCCGTAATTGTTTGAGTACTTCCGTCCCGATAGCAACTGGCATAATTGGGTTTGTGTCAGGAAAACATATGATCTAAGTTAAACAAACCCTTGTAGCGTGTTTGTTAGTTAGGGTTTGAACTTTTCTAATTCTTATGGGCAATGTAAAATTAAATCCTACGGTCGTACTAGGGTTATTTTTTTGGTTAGAGAAATAGTTAATGGTCGTACCTTGACTATCGAAAAAAGTAAGGAAAAATAGTTGTTTATCGCGTGTATTGACAGCTATAACCAATCTATCAATGAATGTTGGAATTATACTTGAATCGATGATCAGTTGCATGAACCATTTCTGAAGTGTATCCTTGGCTAGAGTTTTTCCCAATTATTTCTATCAATTAATTAATTTTCGCATTTGATTTATTCAGTTAGCAATTCATTAGCATTTAATCCTAAAACCCCCCGTTTGTCTTTACTCGAGAGGAACGAACCTTTTTTCCAGTCCTTGAGGAGACGACCCTGCTTACCACTATCTACTAGTTAGTAAATTTTGGCAGTTAATTAATTCTGGTATATCGGATTAAGCAAACTCTTCGGAACCAGGGTGAATCAAGTAACTCATTGCACATCTAGAGTCTCTGCTCCAGTACCTGGAATTGATTATTTGATTACTATTGGTGGTAGTTAGGTTTTTTATTATTATTGCACAGGTTTGGCACCTGTTCATTGGGGGGGGGGGCAGTAAATTGCCCCACCCTCAATAGCATTGTGCCTTCGCCAACTGCGTTAAGGGATGATAGCTCTACCCTTTGCTTATTCCATGGATATATGCTTACACAAAGTTGAAGTTTAAATTAAATATTGTATAATTGTCACACAAAACTATAGTATACACCATGTATTAGTGTAGGAAAGATTATATAATAATCTTTTGTTGTAAAAATATGCTAAATCTTTTTGCTTAATTTATTATGGATAAAAGGATAACTAGTTTAGATTTTAATAAATCAAATGCTTGAAGAAAATAATTCACAATACCCCAAAATATTTTTAATTTTATTTTTCACATTAAATTATTTAGCTAAAAATTATAAGAATGCTTATTAAGTTTATTTATGAGTAGTGACATGGTGTAAAATTCACAGGGGTTGAGCAAGGAAATGGTTAGAGTTGGTTCTGTAAATTTAGGGCCACCAGGGTTTGGCGGTAAGGGACTGGGAGAGCCTTCCTTGAAAAAACCGAGGCAGGGGGATACGTGAGCGCTCTCTACCCAAACCTACCCTGTTGTCATCTAATCGCAATCACTTTTATTTCAATTTTTAATTTGTTATGGTGATAAAAATGTGAATTAGGTCGGAATCTCAAACTCAACTATAGAACAATTTTCCCACTTTCGCATAGATTTGTAGTCTCGGCTTACCATATTTTCAAGTAACACGGAAAATCTAATATGGTTAAATGTCGCCTTTTGAAAGCCAAATGTGTGATACATCACAGTAGACGTCGGGGTGGCAAGGATGGGGTGATTTGGGCGGGTTTGGGTTGGGTAAAATGTGTAATGGGTATAAGTGAGTCAACCCATTTATATCCATTTAATTAGATGGGTATAAATGGGTAAGTCAAAAAATGAGTTGGGTAACCTAATTATCCATTTATAACCCATTTATTCTAATTTTTTACAAGCTCATATAAATTCATTTTGTAAACTAAATTATCAATTTATACCATTTTACACCCATCATTAATTTTAAATATTTACTTATTATGCCAAATAAGTCTAATTATCAATTTTTTTTCCATCTGCATGCCATATCGCAAAATTACATATTATTTAATAATTGAACAATGAGAATCTAAAAATTTGGACTAAATAATATGAAAGTTAACAAAAAAATTTAATCCAAAACTTTGAACCCCTAGTATTTGTGATTTTTATTTTTTGGACACACTTTCAATAATATTACTTACTTGTTTTCAATGAAAGTTGAAGTGGACATATAATGTAAGTGGTGCAAGTTTCTAACCTGATCCCCGAAATTCAAAGGAAAAACAGTCCGCTGTGATCTATGCTAGACTAGCAACAAACATGCAATCCAACTCCAAATGCAAATAATTTTGAACAGGGCAGGGAGGATTTGATTGGAACATAGGAAGAGATTATGAGTAGGAAGTTTTAAATTCAATACCTTTTCTTTATAAAAAAAAAGAAAAAAATTAAATAATTTTTGACAGCCTTTTTTTTTTCCCCATGGTTAAGAAGCTTTTTTTTTTTTGTCAAAGTTAAGAAGCATTTGGTTAAGTAGAAAAGACGAAATGAAGGGAAGGAAATGGGTGATTTGACGGGGTTAATTGTCGGTCAAAGAAAAAGTCTGGAAGTTGGGGTTGGGTGAGGTGGTGCCAGCTCTTTTTCACCCCGAGAAATACAAAAGGTTTGGGAATGTAAGTTAAATGGGTTAAATGGGTTAGATGGGTTACCCAATTATACCCATTTATTAAATGGGTATAATTGGGTAACCCATTTATATCCATATATAAAAATTTAATATACCCATATTCAATTATTAATGGGCGGGTATGGGTAAAATTAGTTAAATGGTTTTATTTGACACCTCTAATCACAAGCATTAAGTAGAAGAGGAATTGACAGTCAAATGCTCATTTTATGGACTAACTCCACTTTGTACCCACAAATTTGTGCCATTTTTCTACTTTGCACTCTAAATTTCAATTTTGGATACTTTACTCTTTAATGATCTCTTAATTTTAATTTGCATTTTAAACTTTCAAGCTTGTCTAATTGAATTCCAATCCATAACAATGTTAACAAACTTAACAAAATAGAGGACCTTGTAAATCAATGATAATGTACTAAAAGTAGTCAAAAGGAATCAAGAGATGGTATTTAGAACAAAACAATATAATTAATTCGCACCATCTTTTATAAGATTAATTTTGTTAATAATATTAGCATTTGGATCATATCAACGACAACAAAGGAAACAAAAGATAGCAATTAGAACAAATTGGCACAATGTTATTAATTTACACCGTACTTTATCTCGCTTTTTTGGTTAATATTGTTACTGATTGAACTTAAATGGAACAAACTTAAGAGTTTAGATTAGAAAATATCTAAAATTAAAGTTTAAGATGGAATGTGAGAAATATTATAAGTTCAGGGGTACAAACTGTAATTAGTCCTTATTTTATCTCATAAAACTGCAAGGACAATTTAATATAAACTTCATTCGTAAAAATGAGCGAAATAATAGAAAGAACAACAAGATCTTAGTCCTATTAGAGTAATCTTGTGCTTATATACCACGAATCCAACTTAATTTCAATATATTTGCAGAACGGGCCACTAAGATATGCAAACTCTTTTTTGCAAGTCATAGTGGAAAACCTCTGAATTAGTCATAAAAAAAATCCCAAAAGTACATGTGAATTCGTCGAAGAATGAAACTTTTTTCACCAACTCTTGTCATATTAGAAGACAGTACGATATGAGGAAGAATCGAAATAGCAAATTAGATATCAAAACCTTCATAAAAATGGTGTTATGAATAGAAGCTTAATTCTTTGGTCACTAGTGTCTCCTAAAGCTCTCAATCCCTCCCCATCCTCTCCCCATACTTTTTTCTATTGTTTGGTTTCCATCGGAATTTTTCTTGCTTCCATCCCTCAACTCCATCACACCTATGTCACTTCCATAAGACATATTTTGTATCACTACTAAACACAAGCAACTTTCTTTAAGTTATAGAAATTTTATTCGAGTACAATTTTGCTAGTTTGCTTTAATGAAGTTTTACATAAATTTTCATGCAAGTTAAATTCTGTGGTTTTTAGGCAATTTGAATTCTGTCAGTTAAAGTTGAAGCTTTTGGTGTCTAACTTGCTGTTGTTTTATTCAGAATTTATTTGTGTTTCCTTTTCTTGAAGACAATGTTGCAATGATTTAGAAGTTAATTAACTACAGTCTCAAACTTTTAGGAGTTTACTTATTCAAAACTTTTGAGTATCCCAATTTATTAGTTTCTAATTTCAATTGTGATAGGATTTTTGTTAATTTACTTATTCAAAACTTTGAGTATCCCAATTCCCAATATGTTAGTTTCTAATTTCAATTGTCTTACTTTCCAATTCTACAAGTCTGGTTTGGTTATTTATATCTCACACAGGCTTTCTCACTTGTCACACCAAAAAATTAGAAAAACAATACTGTTTTGCATTATTCTCTATTGCTCCTTAGTCTTTATTAACATCTAAATATGGATGGAAAACAAGAGTGGTATCTCATCGCAGCCGTGATTGTTGTTGTAGGTCTTATATCTTGTTGCCTTGGTAGGGTATTCATGCCTGGTGATGAACATAGTTCCGAGCCCCCGGCTGCACCCTCGGCCCCAGCGCCAGCGCCAGCCGCACCGCCGGCCAATCCCCCCTGCACCAGCGGCATCTCCAGCAGGTGCCCCGGCATAGTGATTGATAAGAGTTTATTTTACGTATTTTTAGTGTGTTTTATTAGTTAATTTTGGTTTGATTATTTAGTTTTATAACTAAAATAACTAAGGTTTTGGTAAAAAACTACATTTTATGTTAAAGTGG